>NC_086285.1:122368166-122668166 GCF_963924245.1 Chroicocephalus ridibundus | reverse complement strand
AGGAAAATTTTGTCCTTTAAGGGTAGTTTGATGTATTTACCATTTCTTTAAAAAAAAAAAAAAAAAAGACTCTGTGTTTGGTCTTGACAAAATAGTGGTGTCATTTACGCCAAGGATATGCTACTGAATGCACATGCTTACACAGTCAAAATATTTTAGTTGCTAATTTCCCAGATTATTTGAATTCCAGTGGGTGTGACTAGGAATCTGATCTCAGTGCAGAAAGAAACGGGAAGAGTGTTGAAGCTGTGAACCGTGACATAAGGAGAGATGACAAGGGATGAGGGGAAAGTGAGATTATGAGATGGGGTTGGATGAGGAAGGGAGTAACTGAGGCTGATGGCATGAGGGAAACTGGTCAGATGAATTAAAGAACTAGTGGTGAAAGAGGGTCAAATAAGACTGAGGCAAAATCATGTGGATTGAAAACAGGAGCAGCCTTAGCTAATTGTGGAGCCTAGCTTTGATCCTTGTGGGACAGGATTTTGGGAATTAGGAGGCTGATGGGAGTCTGAGGAGGGAGAGAAAATCTCAGATGGGATTGCCAGTTGGTGTGACACTGATTAAATATACATTAGGAGATGAAAGGACTTGATTTGCTGAGGCTGCTCGGGTATCAGGGAGCAAGAGACTTGTCTGGAAAGGAGAGATTAGGATTTGCTAGGCAAGATGGAAACTGAGTTGGAGGCTAGAAGATGAAATTGGAGAAGCACAGAGAATGGAGTGAGTCAGGAATTTGGAAAAGACAGTGTGAAATAAGTTTGAAGAGACAGAGCATAAGATACGCATTATCAGGTCATGGGCAGGGAAACGTCAGTGGTCTCTGAGCACCTAAGAAGGGACCGCCTTCTGGACCCTGCAATGGGAGGCAGGAATCCTGTGGCTTATCCTCCTTTAAATGTGCATTATTTTTCCTCAGTCATATGGTGATGGCCACTTACGCAAGCATCTGCTTCTCTGCGCAGGAGCTGAGATGGGCTAAGAGCTCCCAGCCCCACAGCCCCCTGCCGATTCAGTGGGGTGCCCTGTGATGGAACTTCTGAGTTTCTTCCCATTATTTTAAAAACCGGGGTACACAAAGAGAAGCCTATTATGTTGTTATGGTTGCAGAACTCAAATGCTTTACATGTTAGGTAATGCTAGCTTAAGGTTGCCTTTGTTGCCAGAATCTCACCATCTGAAAAGCAGTGATAAAAGTCCTATCTAACAGGAGTATTGCAAGGATTAATTAGGTATGCTTTGAAAAGTGCTACATGGTTTTATCATGTGTTTCTGTTTGCTTTACTTTTGATTCAAAAATCATAGAAATAAATTGGTGGATGCCAAATGGGAAAAATATATGAAACTTTATCTCCTTTCTTCTAAAGCCATGCTACAAGCTATTGAGGCTAAAAAAACAAATTTAAAACACATGAAAGCATGTTTTGTTTTTTCATGTGAATGATTTTTTTTCCTATGCTAAAAAAATGGAAGACCATATGCAAATATATAGTCCCTAGCTTGCCTATCTATTTGAAGACTAATCTGCATTTGAGTTTTCCTAACCTCAAAGTGGTGTTCTAAGAGAAGTGTTTATTGACAGGAACAATAAGCAATCTACATTTTTCAGTTTAAATTATTAAAAAAGAAAGTGTCAGGAAACATGGGGCAAAAATGCGTTTGCCTGTTTGTCCCTTTTCTAATTGAGTGGGGAAAAAAATCACCTTGACATCGGGGCAGTTAAAAGGTGGCATTCTCAGAGTTGTCCATTTGCCAGTCTTGTAGAGACTGCATTTCATGGAAGCAGTAGTTAAATGCTCGTCACCATCTTTGCCATTTTTGGAACATTACCGTTTATATTCTTGTTGCAGAAGTTTTGTTAGCTTTATGGTCAGCCTGTGTGAGTCGCACTGTGTACACACTCCCTTTTGGGATTTGCATTAACAGTGGAGGCAAGGCAATAGCACCGCTCTCTCTTAATAGGAATAGACAGAATTTATGACACTTGTGTATCTATGGGATCAAAACCCAAAGCAGCACAGAATTGCCAGGGCTTTTTATTTTAACAAGCTATTACTTTTTTGTGTGTGTGTGTTATTTTGGTGGTGGAGATGGAGGCGGGGAACAGAAGGGAACAATGGCGTTGTTAGAGTTGCTTCCACGAAGGACAGACTTTTTGAAAATAAATGTGGGTGCTGTGCCTCCACTGGCATGGGGAACAGGAGGCTGGGACACTGCTGGTGAGCCTCGCTCTTTATATCACAGTTGGGACATTCTGCACTAGCATTTGTGTTGCTGTGGATGGTATTCCCTTTTAAACTATTCATTAGCTGCTCAGAATATTAGTCAGGGCAGAGCAGGGTTTCTTCAATATACAGGTTATGCAATAGTTCATGAAATCTTTTCTTAGTATGTACTGTCCTTAGAGGGTTACTTAATTGCTTCCATGATTAAAAATAAAATAAAATAAATTGCAGCTGCTCTTTAACGGAAAAAATTGTGTTCTTCTAGTACAGACCTGGACATAAAATTGAGTCATAAATATCTCTGATATATACAGAGTTGAGGATCACAGTATGTACTTCATGCTTCCACTTCTTCAAGTGAACAGATAACTTTGTGTTTTAGCATGCTTTTGTACCTGAAAGGTATTTTTGCATTTTTGTCATTTCCATCATTCTCCAGATGATATGCTCAAGACTTAAATTACTTCTCCTCCAAAATAAATTCAGAAGAGAAATACTGTTAGAAGGACGATTTATTTCCATTGCCATATACAAAATGAAGATGGTATAAATCAAATTCTAGATGGACAAAAGTTTTATCTGCATCTTGTTCATACTTCTTATTAAACTATAAATAGTTTAAAAATGGTTTGTTAATACTTTGTTATGAATTACAGCAGCGTGTGTTCCAGGTAGTTAGGTCAAGCATATTAATAAATGGTGAGTTATTTGTTACTGATTATTATGGGTAACAAGGAGTGCCTTCCCAGCCAGGACGCCTGGGCTCTACCCCAAGCCCCAGCCCGTGGCGCACCACGGTGTTGCACAGGGCTGTGATTATTTTCATACAAAGATCCCCTACAGACAGCAGCAGCTCCAGCCTCGGATTCCCAACGTCAGAGCAGCTTCTGAATTTTGTGTTAGGGAGTAGCTGGAAAGGAGCAGGGCTGGAAGCCTCCCAGGGTAGCACTTCTCTGAAAGGGAACTGAGTCATGCTCCCTTTCTGTTTGCTATCTCTGTAGCCCTATGAATTGTGCATTTCTTTCCACACAGTGGCACAGCTTCAGCTATGACTCCCACTGCAGTTTTGCTTTGAGCCTAGTTGCTAGGAGATGGCAGCTCTGACTTCAGGTCCCCTCCTCACCACAGCCAGCAAAGACCTTGCATCCCAAATTTTCTGCCTCTTTGCCATGTATTGCAACAAAAAGCCAGAACTCAGTCTCCCACTTCTTGGCCACATGCTCTAACGCGTGGGCTGGTACTCACCAAGGTGCACCAAGCCCCCTCGCTGTGCCCTCCAGCCAGGCTCTGCTTGCTGTCCTCTGCTAGAGGCTCAGTGCATCAGCTCTGCAAGAAACTCACTGTTAGGTTTTCAGTGCACTGACTTGAGGGGCTCTGAAGGATATGTACGTTCAGGGACAGCAAACTTGTGGGTTCCAGTCAGTCAGGATAAGGAGACAGGCCCTGAGATCTGCTCAGCTGTAGAAGTTAGTCCCCTTGAGCAAGAGCTGCACCCCTTGAGCACAGTCCACTCCTTGATAAATTCGCAGAAGATCCCTTACTGCTCTTTGTGAAAATAAAATGAGGCTCTAAGTGAGCCCATGGCAGGAAGTATCATCTAGTTTTAGACATAAGGATCCAGAACATCTCAGCCTTGAGAGTGTTAAAGGTCTGGATGATGATTTAAGCTTTGCTGCCAAGACAGAACCTTACTGTATAACTCATGAATATTTTCTCATAGAAAATAATACATTTTCCTTTGTAAGAGACAGCAATGACCTTTGGAGATAAAAGGTAAATGATATTAAAGTTGAATTCCTGGCAAAAATACATTGCAATTTTGGCTCTTTGTTTAAGTCTATTATTACTTAAGAAAATGCATAGGGGACCAGTTTGGCCAATTCTCTTAAAAAGGCAGAGCTTTGCCTCAGCTCATATTAGTGCCCAAGAGGCCTTATTCTGATTGTTTATGGAATTAATTATCTGATGGTTCAGTGTTCTGTATTAAATATTAAAATTTCTGTTAATAATATATATTCCTTCTCCCGAGTCATCTCAGTTGTGCCCAAGTCTCTTTCACCAATAAATATCTATGAGAGAGGGATATCTTCATGTCAGAAAAGTTGGTAGTGTCTTATTTGAGAGGTGGAACCGACAACTGCACCTAATGCAGGCAGGAAAGCTGCTTCAGAACCCTTTTTGCTTCAACACAGAGACTGCACTCTGTTTGAACTATTTGACCCCTCTGTGCTGGTATATACATTCTTATTTTTAAGTAAACATTGTGAAAAAGGTTTGAGGTATTTTATCGCATTCTTAATAAGTTTGGTGTATTTAGCAACTGTAAAATGGTTCTGCAGAAGAGAGAGGCATAAAACGGACAACATTTTACACAAAGGGGAGATAATTCTAACAGATCATTTTTCAGTTAACTACGCTGAAAAGGTCTGCAAACATTCTCACCTCTATTTTTTTTAAATACTGATCTTCCATAGATACAATTTATTTGCAATCACTGAAATATGTTTTCATCAGATAAGAGTGTAAAATCAGGCCCACAAAAAAAGTCTACAAGTTAAAGGAAACAAAGAAGAAGTTCAAATACGTTTGCAGACTTAAACTGAAATTCTAGCCCTCAGCTCCCTGTGGTGGGCTGAGCAGTGAACACACTGATCGTTTTCCGTGTTTCCAACTTCTAAAATCTTCTCTTAATGCTTTTCTCTTTTTCACCTGTGTCATTACTAAAGTTGCCACAGGGGCATTCTGTGATCATGAGTGAAGGTGAGGTGCTCTAAGCAGTAGCTACAGTAAGTGCAGATGGGGAAAAATACACTTTCACCTGAAACATGATCTCCTTTAGGGGCAAGTTGGAGGGCTGTTGTGCTAAATCCTGTTAAATATTATGCAAGCATCCAAGGTGCAATCAGGGAACACTGAGGAGAATTCATGGTGTACAAACAGTCACTGCTCATACACAGGTAAATGCTTTCAAGTCACGTCTGTAGAGGCATCCTTACCATTTGGCCCTTGTGTGGACGGACACTCAGCCCTCTGCAAACATACGAGATTCTGTGTTATTCCATTCCTCTCTTCCTTCTGTCATTTCTGAGGCTGATACAGCAAAAGAAGTAGTTGGTGCATTCTGTATGGGTTTGTCTTAGCAAGAAAAGTATGATTCTCTGGCTCAGAAGAAACACTCCTGTACTCAGAAAGTAATGGCTTTTTTCTGTCCTCTCCCATGCTATTTCTGGACAGAGTTGGGTTTTGCAGGAGACCGTGAGCTATTCAGGGTAAGAGGATGTATCTTCTCCTTTGAGAAACAGTATGGTTGGCTTGTGAAGCACAAATAAATGGATATTCTCAGATTTGTAGGAAACCTGTATTCTTGCTTATTTCCATGGTTTCTTTTCAGCTGATATTTGGTTAATCAGAAACACATCTGTGCTTGTTTAACATGTGTTATACTCTTCTGAAAGCAATAGATGCGGAGTCTTAACAATGGAAAAGACCCTCTCGTGCAAGGCAAAATGTAACAATAATTCAAAACCTTTCCTTGCTTTTGCAGGACGAGGCTGCTCCAGCTGACAAGCAGTACAAACAGGAGCCAGCCCAGGTCACTTACTCAACATCAGCTGTTTCCAGCACACAGGAGGTGTTGTACATCAATGGCAATGGGACCTACAGTTACCATAGTTACAGAGGGCTCGGAGGTGGGCTGCTAAATCTAAACGATGCTTCTAGCAGTGGTGAGTTTTCTTACAAAATGTGCCTGTGTGTGTATGTGCTCATGTGTACGTTTCCCCCTGCTGTACAGAAAGCTAGTCCAAGGGGTTCAATATCCATAGGCTATTATCAGATAATGAGCAGGAACACAATCCCGCAAACAGCTACTGCTGAGCAAAATACTTGCTCACTGCATGCTCGTCTCCTTTCAGTTTCAAGGGACTAATTCACAATAGGGCAAGACTGAACCTGAAGTCTCTAACAAAGCTGAGCAAAATAATGCCAGGTTAGATCTTCAGTCGATTTGCATGAATTTATGAGGACCTACCCTGGTATTATTGTCCTCTCCTATACTGATCACAAAATGAGACCATTAGTATCTTTGTGGCTGGAGTTTGAAAACACTGAACTCCATATTTTGTAACACAAATGAATTGACCTAGATTTCTCGCATGGTCTCTCTAGCTACTTCAATTTACTGCAGATAGGGATCTGGCATACCAAGTGTTAAATGAGAAATCAGCATATCTATAGAATCATAGAATCATAGGATCGTTTGGGTTGGAAGGGACCTTAAAGATCATCCAGTTCCAACCCCTCTGCCATGGGCAGTGACACCTCCCACTAGACCAGGCTGCTCAAAGCCCCATCCAGCCTGGCCTTGAACACTTCCAGGGACAGGACATCCACAACTTCCCTGGGCAACCTGTTCTAACTAGCCTCACAGTAAAAATTTTCTTCCTAATATCTAATGTAAATCTGGGCTCTTTCAGTTTAAAACTGTTACCCCTCGTCCTGTCGCTACACTCCCTGATAAAGAGTCCCTCCCCATCTTTATAAATCCATCTATAATCTAAACTAAAAATGATGCAGGTAATTATGTGTCACCATGAGGTTGTATGCCCCTCTGAAAAAAAAACAACGGTGGTGTCATTTATTTAGACAACATTCCTTTCTTCTTGCATTAGCAACCTTTCGTAACAAACAAACGTAAGCAAATTGTATTATTTGTTTGAAATAGTCCCCTGTATTGACTTCATACAAATTCAGAGCGAAGGAAAAGGTTTGCCCATTCTGATAAAAAGGGTATTGTCTGTCTGTCAGAGAAAAGTGATTACTCTGGAAGCCTGAGGGTCTCATGCCTCCAGGAACGGTATTTTAAAAATATCAGAGGATGGAGAAAACCTTGTGGTTTTGTCCTGGCTGATCCCTCTCTGGCTGAGGAGAGTGCTGCTTCAGGTACATGGGCTGACTTAGGCAAGATGGTAATTGTTCAGCTACAGCCTCTATATTCAACACACTACGCAGTTTTTAAAACGCTATCAGGGCTGCAGCCTGCATGGAATTATTGGTATGTGGTGTCCTGGTGACCTTCAGTGACGTTTGCTTCTTCATGCTTCTTCACCCCCCACCCCAAAAATCCTCAAAGGTCTGTAAATGCTTTGCATTAAGTTTTCAAAAGGCTTTAAAAAGATAATATTTTAGTTGTCAAGTCTTTGACTTAAAGAGAGTGAATGATGATTACAATTGTTTCCATATGGATGAAAGACACATCTGAGGTACTGAATATGATCTTTGATCAAATATTTTCATAACAGTAAGACAGGCTGTGGAAATCTGGTTTGTTGGGAAAATGTACAAGACTCTCTTACACTGGAGCCAGAAGATCCGAGCCAGTTCCCACTGAAAACAGTTGGCATTTGCTCTTTCACCCAAGTAAGAGTAGGATTAAATTCCCCATGTGTTATTTGCCAACAGAAGCCATCAGAATTGTCCTGGTTTACATAATCTTAAATTGTGAGGAATCACAACTGTTTTGTGTGCTTGTTCTTTGCTACAAACCTCTTGTAATAGGATACATCTTTATAACTCCCATTTTTCAGTGAATTATGGGATTTAGGCAAAAGTACGTCACTTCAGCGTGCAATTTGATAAAATGAGGCACAATTCAACATCATAAATTAGTATTGCTTTCTGATTAGAAGCAACATTTTCTTTGTACCTTTAACGTAGAAGACTCCAGTGTTTTTTCACAATTAAAGCTCAAGATGGGTTTTTCAGGACAAAAGGTGGTTATTCAGGAACTACCAGGTGCTGCACAGCTAACGCAGCCAGGGAACTGTGCGGTGCACTGCTTTTCCCTGTGTAGCATCGCTGGGGCGAAGGGACCAGTGGATGCTTACAGTTTGCATACTAACATATGCTCAAACATTTCTTCTTCCTTGCCTTTCCCTACTTGCACTGGAAAATTTTGTCTGTATGTCCTCTTAGTTTGGAAGACTAGTAAACCATTGCACTGCTCCCAGATTCTTGTGCATAGTTTGGAGCATTGTGCAAAGCTGTCTGTCCAAAGGTGTCCATCTTCTCCACAGGGATCCTACAGGTTCCAAAGCACATAAGCTCCACGAACTGAAAGTCTGTGCGCCAGCACTTGGAAACCAGTTGCTGATGTTAACAATCTAGCTGGCTGCTGATTTGTGACCCACCTGCCATTTCAGGAAAGTTGTGGAAAGGCAACTCCACCAGTTTCTTAGTTTCAATGACACAAAAGCAATCAGTAGCCAACCTAATTATCTCTTGGCTACTGGGGATAAAGCGCTCTGGCTGCATTAGCTGGTTTCCCTACAGGAGAAATGGGAGGACTTGGAGACCAGTTCTTCGGGATCTGTCAGTCCTCTCTGATAAGCCCATGGATATTTGCTTTTTCATTTGTAGACTAAGAGGAGTGGATGGACTTGCAGCTGAGAGGGGTACCCATTGCCCTCCTGACAGACCTCACAGGACAGTTTGCGATTGTTATTCTGTTTCAAGGACTCTCATTCTAAACATGTGCAAGGCTGTTAACGATGGTTAATGAGTTCCCTCCTGGGAGAACAGGATATTTGCTTGCAAATTGTTTTCAGGACCTAAAGAAGTAATTTAAGAATGCATTTCCTTTTCAATTTAGTAACCCATCATATGTTCTTGTCACATTTACAAATGTTCTCCTGGTGTAAAAATAAATATACACCTCAGTCAGGATGTGTGTATAAACAAATACAATCTGTTTTTTTCTATCTGCTAAAACAGGAAAAAATGAGAAGTTGCAAAAGCTAGCTAAAACTCACTGCTTAAATACCTGTTTCTGGACCTTCCCCCGTAATAATATAATGACTATGTTCAATTAGCTCTCCTATCTGGTAGGTCCAACTGATGCATGTATTTTGTATGCTGTGACTCATTTAATTTGGCTATTTCCTCCCCTATAAAGTTCATCCCTACTTTGCTCCCATCTTACAGACTTCACTATCTGCTCACCCAACTGTTCGGTGGCTCTGGCTCAGGGACCTATCTGTGCCTGCTGTTGCAGTGCTTCCCTCCTCAGCCTGTCCTTCCACATGGCTAATTGCAGAATCATAATTAGCTCCTTGCACAACTGTATGGGGCAAGCCTTCGTGCAACTGCTCAATACAAGCAAGCAGAACACAACAGCTTGTACAGTGACCCCCTCCTTTATTGTGGGCAGGAAAAAAGCACAGCAGGACAAGGCTTGGGCTTACAGCACCAAGGTCTCTTCCCCTGCTTTTAAAGCCTGTAGGTCAAGCCAGCTCAGCTGGAAAGCTTCACACCATCACCAAGCAATCTGGGGGTTGACAGAGCCTCTGTCAGCTTGTACATGGGCTGGGGAGAAGCCTTTGGGCATGTTGCCCTTGATTCTTCTAGATGTTAAAGGAGAGCTGCTCTTTGAGAAGGGTGGATTTCCATGGCTCTCTTTTTTAAGGCTAATGCAGTTTCTGCTATAAAACTGATTGGGGAGTCTCCAAGGTGGGGTAGCCCAGTGGGTGTAAACAAAATTGCTTGCCAGCTCCTAGGCAGACACAAAGGCTTCAGCTGGCCCAACTGCATCACACCTGGGCCAAGCTTGGAGGAACTCCCAGCTTGAGCGCAGGAGGCTGAGGACAGGCGACAGGCTGCTCTGTTGGGAGCAAAATCTCTTGCTGATGCCAGAAGCTATTGAAGTCCCTGCATGCTGCCTGAGCCTCTCCTGAGAGAGTGGGATCGCCCCATCTCCCCACATATATCTGTCCAGTGGGTTGGTGTCTGCCCTCTCCCGACGACTGTCAGCTGACAGCACTCTCTGAAGCCAGGGAGGGTTTGTCAGAGCTTTGCTCTCCACAGCCACTTCATTTCCTGAAGTCCAGTTGGCCTAAGAAGTGTGGAGAGTATTTCTGCTGCCATTGCTGGGTTTCTTGGGGGTATGTTGGGGCTATTTCTTCTGCATCATTGCCTGGTTTTCTAGGCAGAAATGTCAGTCATTTCACTTTGTGTGTGTAAAATGGGGGGGTGTTTCAGACTCGATGGCAAACTGGCAATGCAGGACATCCCCTCGTGTCATGGTAAGAGAAAAGAGCTGTTATGTCTCTGTTTTTCTACACAGATCTGCAGCCTACCTCCACCACAGCCGCAACTCAGCACTGCATCCCAGGCACCACAAACGTCCAGTCCCCTTCCAGCTCAGGTGAGTCCTCCTGCCGAATCTGAATACATTCACACCACAAGCAAATCCTGAGCCCTGGCAGGCTTCTCTGTCAGCCTCCTGTCCCATGGGCGGGCCATGACCAATGGCCCTGCAGTCCAGCCTGGAGCTGCTGGAATCCCACCACACCTCTCACCTCTCCCTGCTGCTCCCTTCCGGATGCCCAGAAGGGCTGCGCTCTCCTGGCCGTTCCCCGCTTTAGCCAGTCCTCTTACCTTCAGATCAGCCTTCCTGGTCTCTCTGCCTCCTGGTCCTTCAGGTGGTGCAGCCCTGCTGAAGGTGACAGGATAGCTGGGGGAAGCTCCTGGAGCTGATGCTGCTGAGCCCCATGTCCATGGCCATGGTGCTCTGGGGCAGGGAGAGGTGGGCCAAGCACTCTTGTCCACTTTTGCATGTGACAGCAGGGAGGGTGCCTCATTTCTGCACCCTCGCATTTGGTGAAGTTGTAACTTTCTGTAAAATCTTGGCATTTGCATGATCAGTAGAGGCTTCTTGACAATAAAGAAGGAAAAAAAAAAAAGAAAAAGTCCAGCTGAGATCATCCAGTGTGCAGCTAATTCTGAAAGTGCTGACTGGGTTACCCGCAGCATGGCTGGCTATAATGTAGGGATTGAATGGGATTTTTGCTGTGGTTGCTCTCTCCAGCTCTTCTTTATGCCTCCGCTCTTGCACAGTCTTCTGTGTTCTCAGTGCTACCTTGATGACATCAAAGTGGAGAGAGAGAGGAAAGGCAAAACAGCTTGCCTCTAACACAGCTGGAGCCTGGGGCATGAAGAGGCACGGAACAAGAGTGATAGAGTTAGGAACCTGGAGAGCGTGTTTAGTCCCGTTTAAAAAGGCAAAATGTGGAGTTGAGAGAAGTTAAATGGTTTGACCTATGTTGTGGCAAAGGTGGGGATTTCTCGCAGGGAAGTGCTGGCTGAATTCTATGTTAAGATCATTCCCACATTCCTCTCCCCGCTTCCTCCTCCTCTTCAAATTATCAGATACATGGCATATGGAAGTATTAGTCTGCTCCCACCATAGGAAAGGAGATGGAATGTCTGTGGATATATTCGGCAGTATCCTACTTTTCTACCTTTGCACAAAGCTCAGGAGACAGCCATTAAGGCAAGACAGGTGTATGTCACATAATGAATCTCCTGTGGTGGACAGGAGACATTACTAGAGGATATCACGTAATCATTTCATCACAAACCAGGGTGTTTGCCAATTGTTGAAAATGCGTGATGTTCAGTGACTATAGGCATTTCTGTGTTTTCACGTCTGTTTCCTCAGGCAACACAGCAGTTTTTTCTGATGTCTAAACTAGCTGAAGGAATGTTTTCCAGAGGGAAAGGTGTAGAAGAGAGAAAGGAGCTTAAAAGGTCCAATTCATTAGTCCCTGTTTTCTTAAACTGAGATCTCCTGTCTCTTGAAGCTATAGTTTTAGGCACATCTGCTCCGTGTTTGAAGGCAGGAGGAAAAGAAACATTGACAGGTGCATAATATCACAATTAAACATTCTTCCAATAATAAATACATCTGATTTGGAAAAATAAAAAAAAAATGATAGTTGTTTCTATTTGGTTTTGTTGGAGTATATGAGAATCTAGTACATACTCATTTCTAAAGCCGTTCATGGGGAAAAAAGGGGGAGAGGAGAATAGGTGCAATAGAAGAGATACACAAGAGAGATTTCAAAGCATGGGCAAATGTATTTTTTTATAAATAAGTGCCACTGCTTTTTACATCTTCACTGATGAAAGAGGTTGCTTAACTATTAATGAAAATGTAGAAGCACAGATGCTTAAGAACGTATAGCTTTTAAAAATTATTTTTGTTATTCTAAATTATTATCTACAATAGTGACAACCATTTTGAGAGTCATTGACACATTTATTATTCTTTCAGTAGTTGTTAATTATAAGATTGGTCGCTACCCAGTGACTGCATACAATCCTTAAGGGATTTTTGCCGACAGTGGATAGTGTCTAAGCAATCAGTAACAGCACATCTACGTCTGACCCATATTTCAGAATTTGATATAAATCATGTTGCTAATGAGTAGTGCATGAGGCAACAACTACTTCCATTTAAATCTTTACAGAAAAGCCGTTTGTCCAGCAATGTATTTAATGGCAGATATTCCTAGCAGCTAATTTGATAAATGCTTGCCTAGCACATGAAGAGTGGGTTTTCAGAATTCTCATATTCAGCTTGCTGTGGTTCCAACAAGAACAGTTTCACCTCACGGGGGTAATTAGGTCTATGTAACTGGACTGAGGTGGTAAAATGAAAATGTTTTCCTGTTAAAGTGTCAATCAGGTGTCCTTGGCAAGAGGCAGATGAGCAGTACTTCAGTCTTCTCAAAGAGTATAAAAGAAAGGATATTTCTCAGCAATTTGTGTAACCCGCTGCTTAAGAGAATGTTGTGCTGTTATAAAAACATGGGAGGTGACAATTATGAGTTATAATGGTATGGACTAAGAGAAATAAATAATTAAAAATAAGTAGCCTGTCTTCATCTCTGTGATACATGCTTAATCTTTGCTTGCACACTGTCAAGACATTGTGGAACATGACAATATTTTCAGACAAGATTTTTAATTGTCCTGAAGTACTCCAGTGTGGGAATCGGTATGCTAAAATGTGCAGTGTCACCTTGGAGGAACCTGACACTGCAAAATTCATTGCAAAAATATGCAGATTTCTCTCTGTATAAGGATACACTTCCTTGTTCCTGTGAAGACTGGCAGCTTAACAAATAATGTTAAGTACGTTAAGGAAATAGTTCTATTTAATAACTATCACAACAGTTATTAAAAAAGTGGTTGTGAAGCTGTTCAGCTTTCTCCAGATTTAGTCGAGATAGAGGTACATGAAGTGTCTACCTTAACCAGTTATTTTAAGCCTTCAGAATATTTGAGAATTATTTGTCTGGTTAAAGAAGTGTGGTGGATATTTATTAATAAGATTTAGATTCCCATGTTTCAATAGCTGTTTTGCACAAAATTACACAGGAAAAATCTACACTATAAGATGTATTTATTCCCTATTTTGTGAATGACCAGGTGTGACTGATGCAGCAACAGATAAGTTATAGCATTTTTAGCATATAGCAGCCTGGACAACCTTAAGAATCAGTAATACTGCCAGTGAGTTTCTATCACAGCTATTAAAAGCTGAGACCGGTATAATACATCCTGGGGGTAATCTGAGTGAGGTATTCTCCCGGATCTAAAGCTTGGGCTGTCACAGGCAATCTTTGGAGGTGGTGTGTAGGGGTCACATTCCACAATTAAAAGAAGAACTGAATCCCTATCCCCACATCAAGCATGGCTTGTTCTCTTTCTCTTCAGCTCTCTGCCAGCACGTGCAGCTTCCCTTCCTGAAAAGGCACGGGTGTACTCACTCTCCTGAAACCAGAGCCATGAACACTTTTCTGTGTGTAGATTTCTTTGCTTTTTTGCTCAGAAGGCTTTTCTTAAAGGGGAAGGAGGACAGCACCATGACTTGTTAAGTACACGGCAGAAGTTGGGGACTGAAGTAAAATCCTATTTTCCTAGTATATAGAAATAAAAACAATAATCAAGTAGTTTGAAGTAGCTGGGGTAAGTTAAAATCTGAGATTTCTCCTTTTTTTTTCCTTTGGATACAAGAAATCTGTATACAACAGAAGTCTCCCAGACCACGAAGGATGGGAGAGGGACTGGGTCCTGATGGTTCCTTGTATATGCAGAATGCGGATTTGCACTTGCACAAAACTTGATTTCCAGTACCTTCAAAGATACACATCCTGAAGAGTTAAAGAACTTTCCTCGTGACAGTTAATCCAGACATCTAGGAATACAGGGCCAGATCTTCAGTTTGTGTAAATCACTGTGACCCTATAGACTTGTGAGGAGTTGCACTGATTTATGCATGCTGGACATCAGGTCTTCTCCTAGTTTTCCTTTCAGAACGGTGCTTTTACTTTATGTCATCAATTTTTGTAAAGAAAAACCTCAGAGATGTAAGCAAGCGCATTTCTATATATTTTCTGCCTATAAGTGAAATAAACTTAATATCCTATTCAATCACTTAAAAATCTGCATTACCAATGAGAAAAGCCCTTCGTTTTTGTTTCAGAAAAAGACGTGCTCTGCAGCAGAAGCTCTGTTCTGCCATCTATTGTGTGTGTTTTTGGCTGTGACATGAATGAGAGTCAAGGAGAGAACATAAAAGTTAAAGTAGGTTCATATGGAGCACAATGCCCTCAATATGTCAGTGGTAGCTTTTTCACTATTGCCTCAATAAATATAGAAGTCTTTAATGGCTTCTTACAACCATTCAATCCAGCTGGCTTTATGATTTGTATACCCTTCTCCTCTGTGCTGGGTTAAGGTTTTACTTAGAAATACCCTCTGAGCTTCTTCACACCGTGATCGTTTCCCTGCAGTGTGCGGTCACACTGAAACAAATTCACTGAGCTAATTGTCCTTTTATTTATCCTTTGCACACTGGAAGTCATTTAAAAGTCAGTTCATTTATGCCGGTGTAATACAGTTGTAAGGCTAAGTGCTGTTCATGCTAGTTGCATAGTAGGAAACAAGAACTAATAGGACCCTTTCTGTTTGAGTAGTTTCTTTTCGTAGTCCCAGCTCTGCTGTCATTCACTCAAGAGGAGATTTTCATTAACTTCAGTGAGTATGGGGACGTGGCCATCTCCACATTCTTTGTGGTTTCAGCTGTATCTCTGCATAAACATAAAAGAAACTAAAATCAGTAAGGTTTATGACAAGATATTCAGCTTCTGGAAATCAGTACATCTCTTTCCGTTAGTGCTTAAGGTAGTGAGTCTGGTTTTGAATCTTGGGATTCTGGTGGGACTATTTAGGAGAACCTCTGGAGTATGAGGTGGTGTGTTCTGTACCCTCCAGTTGAATATGCTAAATTTTAAAATTATTGCAGTCTTTTTAGGAAGCAAGGTCCATCCAGTGAGCCAAGGCTTTCTCAGCCTTGGCATTGACATACATTGTCCGGATGAAATTGAAAAGTGACATCTTTCTCATAGGAAAGCAAGATACATTGCCTTGCATAGCTTGATCCCAGTTTCCAGGAGAGTATGAAGATAAACATCAGGCTAGTCTGATCTTCTGCCTGCCAGAGGTATAGATATGCTACACTGTCAAAATGTATGAGCAGTATTTTCCCAGATTTCCACACAATAAACTGCCTGATAGGTATGCTTGCCATCTGTATCCTTCCGCATTTAAAAAAGTCCTCAGTCCAATTCTACCTGTCCAAATTTACACTCCAGGAAGAAAAAATGTATTAAGTGGAAAACGCAAACATCTCATCAGAGCACCGTATATCTTAGCTGATTAATAACTGTAGTCAAAAGACCAGGGAAATTCCACACGAAGCCAAACTTCACGATGGCAGATGGTTTTGCCGGTCATGGTAACCTGCAGACTGCCCTCAGGAGTGCTGTCTTCTGCGTGCAGCATGCGTGGTCTTGAGGATATTCTTTGATGAAAAGTGCTAAGCGTGCTGGTATAAGCTGCCACTGCAACATGTTGATTGCTGCAGATTCTCTTGTCAGTGTTCAGGCCTTACAAGATCCTCGCGATATCTTGCCAGCTGTGTGCAGCCCCCACAGATGATCGCGTACTCCTCGCTGGAGCAGCCAGATTGTCACCAGCCTAATCTCATTCATGAGCAGCTATTTATGTAAGTGATCACATGGTGTCAGGCCTGGTCGAGTGAATGACCATTTATCTACGTCCGTAAGGGATTCGCAATCTGGCCGCATGCTGATTGAAGCATAAAACAGGAAAATAGGTATCTAGAGAGCATAAGTTTGGTATGCTGTGATAAAAACTGCAAGTGTGCAGATTGCCATGAAGGCTACGATGGCAGCTGGAGGTGGGGGAGGCACAGGAGACGAGCCTTCTGCTTTCTCACCGGCGTCAGATCCTAGGGCAGTGTTGGAGTGTTGGGATAACCCCCAGAGGGTAGTTTTCTGCTGGCAGTGGACTCGCCCCTCACGTTACACAAGTAGAACTTAAAGGGTGTCTGTCATATATAAATATAAATCCCTGCGGTACCTGTCAAGGCAACTGGTAACTGAACAGTTATGGCTTGTTTCTGCTGCTTCTCACTGGCACGCAGCTGAGAGCAGATTGTGCTACTCTGCATTTGTAGCTTCAAACCTGTGAAACATCTCTGGCAGCGGATCTGAAGCTTCTTTTCTTTTCCTCTCTCTTATCTGCAGGTCCAACAGATCTCAGTATGAAGAGGCAGTTAGCAACCAGCTCCGGATCCTCCAGTAGTTCAAGCTCTAGACCCCAGCTGAGTCCAACTGAAATAAACGCAGTGAGGCAGCTTGTGGCAGGGTACCGAGAATCAGCCGCATTTTTATTGCGTTCTGCAGATGAACTGGAAAACCTTATTTTGCAGCAGAACTGAGTCATGTGACCTTCACACTGGCCTGGTCTTATCTCAGAGTTTCCACTAATGACATTTTGATTTCCCAGAGCACACACTTCAGTTACTGCACAGTCTTTTTAGGAGAGTTAATTACCATAACGCCACACTGTTCTTGATCCATAAAGTGATGTGTTAAGGTGCTTCAAGTGAACTTTGACCTCCGGTATTTCCGAGGTACTTTACTGTGTCCAGCCTATTGCTTTTGTTTTAGTGTGTCAGCATAAATATCGAAAAAGTGGCTAGAAATTAACTCGTTCTAACAAGTGGAGGAAACAGAAGATGCTGTGACGGTTTTAAAAAAAACATGGTTCAAGATCCAAGTGCAATATTAGTGGAATGTGATACTGACTCATTGGACTTAAAGCTGCAGTATATGGCAAGACGTTGCCAAATGTCCTGTTGCTACAGGGCACAATTGCAATTAAAAGGATCTTGTATTTTAAAAAAATGTAATTTTTATAAAAAACAAAACAAAAGATTTTTGTTTTCATTCAAGATTTTTCATTTTTACTTTGGTAAACTTTTTCACTGGTCCTGAAAATGTTTTGAGGAGCTATTGTAAGTCCCCCCTTCCTCTCTTGAACCCCCGACTGTGCCCTTCTACCCAACTTCATATTCTTTCTACAACGAGTAACTCTTGATGCTGGATAATTCTTCCCCCCTGTACTGTAAATTGTCATCTATGGAATACCTTCCGAAGGAAGCATGCATTTCCTGCATTCATACCATTCTCAACTCCATTCTGTAATATATTGCAGCTTTACTAGCAATTAATAAAGAGTTGAGGGTTTTTTAAAAAAGACATATCATTGAGAAAAAAAAAAAAAAGATAAATCGATTTCTAACGGTGAACTCATCTAACTCCATGATCACTGCTGCTGTCCTATAAAAGTCCCTCTAGTTGTGATTGGATGTAGATGATGAATGTTAAGAGGTTGCAAGTGACAATCTGAAAATTTGCACTCTTGTGTGTATTTATTTTGTTTTCCTTAATTTAAACAAAATTCTTACGGAGGAAGGTCATTGACACTTCTGGTATGATTTGTATAATTCCCAGGCCTAGCTAAAACCTGTACAAAACTGTAAATGGATGCAGCTGCAACTATAATAAAACTCTTCTTTCCCCTCCCCCACTCTTCCCAACCCCTCTATTTCTTATTTTATAATATTGATTACACATTAATGGTGTTTTCTTTGTGCACTACGGCAGGCTTATTTTTAAGTATATAGAAAAAAGTACTTTAGTTTATGCTTACTGTACTATCTGTTCTGTTGTTTAGCTTTTGTTGAATAACAAGTTTCTTGTGCATTCCTAAATTTGCCTTATTTCATGTACAAAATTTTATGTAATTCCGTTTTTGACAATGAGTTTAAGGCATCAGTGATATTTTATATCTACTTGTTACATATAGTTTTCCAAGTAATGACTGTGATTGTGACCAAGTAATGTGCACTTTTTCTTGTAACTGTGGACATTGCTATGCTTTTTTTTCTCTAGTGTTTCTAGAATTACTGTTGCTTACAGTTATGTAAAAGAAAAAGAACTTTTGTGATACTGTTGGTGAATATTAATGTGAAAAAGCCTATGAAATATGAGTATTTTGGAGGTACATAGATACACAAACATCTCTAAGTTGTGGACTGATGTTCACATATTTAAATGAGAATTCAAAACCTGAGGGCTGGAATCATTTCCTCTGTTTTGTTTGGGTAAATAAACAGATTTCTGTGTTTAAATACATGATTGTGAAACATTATAACATTTAAATTGACAGAGCATTTAAAGCTATAAATATTATTGTCTTTGAACAGCAAAAAGGGCCTTCCAGTCCAGTTCATGCAGACACCCAAACCTCTTTTCTCAAAATTATCGAGTAAACCCAGTAGGCTGATCTGGCTGGATCTTTGTATTAATGAAGAATGTCCTCAATAAGAGCAGAAGCGGGTGGTCCATAAATCATGAGATCTGAGTCACTAGTATTTTATAATTTTAAGTTGGCTGGAGGCAACACCATTTTGCCATGCTACGTTTATTCTTAAAAATTTATTGGATATCTTTTTAAAGGCACTTGGTCTTGGATATGAGAACATTGTTGCAAATTCTTACTAGTTGCTACCCATCACTTGAGAGATGCATTTGCTTTCAACATCTTCTCACCATGCCCGTGAAAGCCTATAGCTTGTCTCTACCGTAGATGTGTGGTTTCCTCGGCTTTTGTCTCACCAGGCATTCAAAAGTTGGTTAGGAACCAAGTGCCTTTCTGTCTCTTCAACTTTAAAACATCTACAGCTGCTTCTGTCTCTTGCGTGCCAGGAAGGGATGAAGCAGATACCTTGTGCCAGGTCACTATCTTGGCCTCATCCAAAGAAAAGCTCTGGCATAGGTTTTCCACAGAGGAGAAGAGTGACAGCTCTGCCTAGGTTTCAAAGTTTCCTTACTCCTGTTGTGCAGGGCAGTGTGCCTCGAACTGTCAACTAAGCAGCAGCCAGCAGTTTGTCTAAGATGCTGTTTGCCAGCCGGGAATGCTTCTTAGCTGGGCACCTGTCTTGCTAAATCCAGATTAGGACAAGAGGCTAGAGGATGAGGAGGTAAGAGATTTACTTCAGTGTTCTACTCTCTGACTCCTCTTTCCTCTCCCCTAATTGCTCCTTCTCTTGAGGGAGAAGTAGGAAAGCTGGGGGCCACCATATGACCTTCAAGGCCTATGGCTAGTCTCTCCTTTTACCTGCTCCACCCCCAGCCTACTTTGATAGTTCTCCAGGGATGTCTTCCACAGCACACACATCCTCTTCTTCTGGCTGCCTTCTCTGAAATATTTAGGGCCTTCTTCAGTTGTAGGAGGGTTGATGTTCTTCTCTAAAGGCTCGTACAGATGCTTAGTTTTCAGTCCTCAAGTGGTTTATCTGTGCCAAATTCCAGCAGACTGATGGGGTCCTTATAGCTGTTTCCACCTCTAAGTACTGGCTTTTTTCAAGTCTTCTTTGGAACAATCAGAGATTTAACTATAGTTTTAACTTCCTCTTCTTTGAAGAGGGTACTGAAATTCAGACCCATCCTGTGAAGGAGAGGTCATAAATCTCAGTTCACTTCTGTGTGTGCAAATCTAGATCCAAGCAACACAATTAGATTTGCCCTCTTGGATGCAGTATAGGTGTCAGAGCCACCTACTCTCTGCCTGCTTTCAACCTCCTAAGGAAGTGCAAGTGGAGAAGATCTTGCTCCAACTATAGACTGAGTCAGGTATCCAGAAATAACTGCAGAGTTATTTCTTTCTCTTATCCGTATCTTCTGTAATCAATGCCTGATCACCCCAGCCTAATTATTGCTGTTAGGGTAAGGCTGCCTTCAGAAAAGTGTTGTCCTTATATCAATTACCTCCATTAAACTATTACTTCAAGCTCATGGATGTCTCACTACAGAACTTCAGTAGTGCAGATGGGCAGGTCCTTGAGACCGCCTCACGTCTTCCCAACTATCCTGGAGTTTCCTTGAGAGTTTCCTAGAGTTTCCTTGAGTCTTCAGGGCGTTGACGGAAAGGGACGGATGGTGGGAGAATGTCGTATAATATCCCTAAATTCCCATCCAGGGTTAAGTACCAAACATGACTGTGGTCTCAGTGGGTTGAGTCTCTTTAGGCTTACATCCACACTGGGAAGACAAGTAACTTATCCATTCTTTTCTCTTCTCTCCTTGAATTCCAGGATAGGTTTCATTTTCATTTACAACTGTGAGTAAGAGCTTTAGATGCAACCTTAGGTTGTGGGAGCAGACAATCTGACCAGTTTAACACGTAACCACATTTGTTTACTGCTTTCGATGTCAGCTGGAAAACTGGAGTCAGAACACACAAAAAGAGACCTGGAGTCAAAATTTTTTATCCAGATTAGCACCTTGCTGCCTGTCATCGAAGGAGAACGCCACCATATCAGCCATGATGAGTATCAACAGCTACAGAAAGACAATTCAGAGGTAAGCAAGTATTTGACAGTTCAAAAGCTGCCCACCCTTGTATGGAGAATGAATTTTCTGAATGAGGAAAAGCAGATGAACGTGTACGTGACCATAGCTGTAAATCTAATTGGAAAACAGAGTTATACTGAAGGGATTGTATCTTCTTGCTGTAATGACCTGAGTTCCTGTCGAATACAGTTTAAGTGGAGGTAAGTTTTGTTGGTAAAACTCCATTGAAAAAAGGAACAATTTCATTTCTCTCATGTTCCTAGCATTGTATTAAAAACTTCCCATAAATTTGTTAAAGCTCCTCTGAATTTGGCTTTGAGTGGCTTGTGAGGCATTTGTAAGGACGATGCACATTTTTCTATATAAAGAGAAGCTGATCTCAATAGATCCTGTAGTCAGGACCTACCCCTGACTCTAACTACTATTGAAAAACAGTTACCAGTACATGAAAAAGAATTGTGAAATAATGACAAAAATCAAGCCATACCACGCAGATAGTTGCTGGACTAAGTATGTAAGAATACTTTTTTTAACGGTTGGACTTGATAATCTTAAAGGTTTTTTCCAACGTAAATGATTTTATGCTTCTATGGTAATATAAAATGGCTGTACTGGACAAGAGCAATTCTTCACAGCCTTTTATTCTGTCACTGATACTAAATAAAACAGATACAGCAGGATGGAAGAATAGAGTAAGCATATAGCAGTGCTCTCTAAAGGCATGTCCATGGCCTACAGCAGTTTGAGGCTGCGGTGGGTTGTCCCTGGCTGGCAGAGAAGCCCCCACCCTGTCACTTGCTCACTCCCCACAGTGGCACAGGGAGAGAATCGGACGGGCAAAAGTGAGAATAAAAAGTGGGTCAAGTTTAATAAGTGAAGAATGAAAAAAGAAAAATTGATGCAAAAGCATCACCACCTCCCACCAGCAGACCAATACCCAGCCGGTCCCTGAGCAACAGTGACTTTGGGGACATACCCCACCCCAATTCCCCCCACGTTCTGTTGCCAAGGATGATGTTATATGGTTTGAAAAAAATGAGTTGCTTGAGGCCATGCCATCTGTGAAAGCCTGAGCCAGGTCTGCTGACTCCATTCCAACGTCCTGCCCCAGTAAAGCAACCACACTCCAGATGTGCCAAGTGAAATACGTGAAGTCCAAAAATAGGACTCTCTCTTTCTGCTAAGCTGTCCTCTGGACTGGATCAGATGTTGGAGGAGAGGGTGCAGAAATGTTTTTTTCATATACTCCAACCCAAATAACCTGCTTAAATCTCTTTTTCACCACTGAAAAAAAAAGGAGCACAAAAGAGCTGGAAAGGCTGTAAAATTAATAACTGCTTCATGAATGGAAAGTCTATGTCGTGCCACCTAATTCAGTCAATTTCTCCAAGTGTGGAGAAAGGTATTTTATGCAAATTTTTTTGTTCCCTTTTCTAATAATGTCTGGAAACACAATGGAAAAGAGTTCTAATTATTGTGACTATATATATATAATTTGTTTTGTAAGTACACCTTTGCTGTGGTAAGCCAACTATTAAATTATGGTGTAAGGAGAGCTGGGAGAAGGATCCAGTCTACCAATCGCACATAGGTAGGATTGTCCTCATTTTCCCTCAGAGTCTGGGCAACAGGGGAGTAGATCACAGTAGGTAATTAAAAAGAAACAGTGTTGCCGAATTTTCAAGGTTTTCTAGAAAATAATTTTGCTAAGTTCTTCCTAATGCTCCCTTGGAAACTTGAATCAGGTAATTTTTTCCTGCAAGGCTGCTGTTTTGTTATTGTAGGGTTGCTAATCAGTTCTTGGTGCTGGTTTGGTTTTTACACTCAGTCTTAACCCAGTGAAACACAGCAGGAAAAGTGCTAAAAAAACGGAAAAATAGCAAGGATAAGTATTATTAATTTTTCAAACATGTCTCTGTTGAACTGTTTCAAATTAATTTTATTTGTAGTTGCAAACTCTGAGTGCTTTAGCACCACAAGCTTGACCTATTTATTTCCTCTCATATTCTGTAGCAGGGAGGGAAGGATTTGCTCTGTGGAGATATGGCTTCGAGCTGAGAAAAGCCCTTACTGCCCTCGCCAGCAGGCCCCCTTATCAGCGTTCACTTGCTGCCCCCGATATTTGAAAATTACAAGCTACAAGGGATGCTTAACTTGCAGATATGTTCTCTAATAATTAGAGGCATAGCCTACATTTTTTTAATGTCTTTGTCCAATCTTATGTTTTTTCTTTTCAATGCAAACAATGAACTATAAAGTAAAACCAAAAAATAAAATTATAGCTTTAATATAAACCTCTAATATCCAGCATACATTTGAGGTCCACATTTGGAAAACTTTAATAAACTCAGTGCTAAATTACAAAATCATATGTTTGCTCCTTTTAAAAAAAATATTGTTAATAGTGATTGTTTGCAGTGTATGGAGTCCAGATTTCTTCTGCTGTGTGGGGAAATCCTCACCGTGGAGGTCACCCCTTTTATTTGGACAAGGGTGTCAAAGAAGGTGGCACACCACATCTATTCTCCTTGCCAAGTCTTGTGGCACTCCATTACCTTGCAAACATTGCTGATGAAGGGCTTGAAATCACTTGCAATTAGAAAACTACCACATGGTTATTAACTAAAGCTTAGTGGTTTGAACACCAAATCTTTTATATCTGGTAGAATCATAGAATGGTTTGAGTTGGAAGGGACCCTCAAAGATCATCTAGTTCAACCCGCCCTGCCATGAGTGGGAACATCTTTCGCTAGACCAGGTTGCTCAGAGCCCCATCCAGCCTAGCCCTGAACACTTCCAAAGGTGGGGCATCCACAACTTCCCTGGACAACCTCTTCTACTGTCTCACCAACTGCATCATAAAATTTTTTTTCCTTAAATCCAATCTAAATTTACCCTCTTTCAGTTTAAAACCATTGCCTCTTGCCCCGTCACTACAGACCCTGGTTAAAAAGTCTCTTTCTGCCTCTCTTATATGTTGCAAGGCTGCATTAAGGTCTCCCTGGAGCCTTGTCTTCTCCAGGCTGAACAACCCCAACTCTCTTGGCCTGTCCTCATAGGAGAGGTGCTCTGATCATTTTTGTGGCCCTCCTCTGGACCCACTCCAATGGGTCCATGTCTTTCCTGTGCTGAGGACTCCAGAGCTGGATGCAGTACTCCAGGTGGGGTCCCACCAGAGCAGAGTAGAGGGGTAGAATCACCTCCCTCGACCTGCTTGCCACGCTGCTTTTGATGCAGCCCAGGATGCGGTTGGCTTTCTGGGCTGCGATTGCACGTTGCTGGCTCTTGTCAAATTTCTCACCACCAGTATCCCCAAGTCCTTCTCTGCTCTCAATCTGTTCATCCCCCAGTCTGCGCTGATTTGGGGGTTGCCCCAGCCCAGATGCAGGACCTTGCAGTTGCCCTTGTTGAACTTCATGAGCTTTGGCCCACTTCTCCAGCCTGTCAAGGTCCCTCTGGATGGCACCCCAGAGGTATCAATATCTTGACCCGTTACTACAGTATGCACAGGAGTATGCTGTTATGATTACTCTATGATGCTATACAAAAGCTCTCATTCCCAATGGCTTTTTGGCTGGTCGTTCCATTCCCTATACTATTGGGCTGAAAATTTGGTGGAAAATCTTTGTGAAATGCGATCACTGAGTTACGGTGGGCAGTTTGGGTATGTTTCAGTAGTATTTCAGAAAACCTTCCAGTGGCACAGTTTCCTATACTGCTGCCACTAGGACTTTGTACCGGTATTTTAGCACTTGAAAGAGAATTCCATTGTCAAGAAATTGAGAGAGAAATGCGGTTATTAGCTGTCACTCTGTACATCATCCTAGATGGTACATTTTTTTTGATGTAAAAAAGTGAAAATTAATTTTCATTGCTTAAAAAGGGCCATCTGCCCATCCTACTCACTATAAAAGGCCACTTTCTTCTTTTCTTCTGTAGGGGAAAATGAGAATACTAACAGGGATACTGATTTCTTATTAGCCTTCTATTGCTCCCCACCAATAAGAGGATGTCATTGTTATGGTAATACAGTGTGAATCACACAATACAATGAAGGAAATCACCAGGCATTAGATGCCACCAAGCCCTGAAAGGACTCTACCGATCCAGATCCGCTTGTCTTAAGTTACTTGAGTCAAGACTCAGCTCGACACCTTTCGAGTGGGCAGTTTACTCTACTTGTCAACATTTTTTTCACTAAATTTATATTAGTGAACTATGAGAAAGACTTACCTGCAGCTGAAACGTTGCAGGTCCTTTCCCAGGCAGCGAATAACAGCTATCGGGGCCGGTCTTGAATGGGAAAAGGGGTGGCACTTGTTGAACAGAGATCAGCTCTCAGGCTAAGAGTTTAGAAAATCTTTATAAAAATGACAAGCACTCACCTAAGCCACAGCTTTACCCAGTTCAGTCTTTGGCAAACCTCATGACCAGGGTGCCCTTATGACGAGGTGCCATTTCAATTGTTAACGGCAACTAAAACAGTAAGAAAGACATTCAGCGAAAACAATCACATCATTTACCGGGATGAAGTGCAGAGCTGATTACATGTCTCTGATTATAATAGTTCTTCCAGCGATCACAGCTGAGCTGGGAGGCCTGTACCAAATACTCTGACTATATGTTGCTTTCTAGAAAGCTGACAGCTCTAAGGTGAGGGTAAAAAGCTCTTTCATTACTGACTGAGTAATTCAAAATTAAATCCAATTCAAAAAAGGGTAGGCAGTTGGTTTGGCTGCCAGAGACTCTGTGTTCATCCACTGAAACCTGCTAGCTAATTCGCTAACATTCACTTGTAAAATTGAGTTGCTGAGTAGTAGACTGAGTGTGAACACTAATAAATGGTAAACTGCTGCTCTGAAGCGGTTGTGATTCGTGACAAGCAGGTACACTGCGGTAGCTTCTCCTCGTGAATATTTCACTGTTGTTTTATGTGAGAATATTGCTCTGAAACTGAGGCCAAAGTACATAGAAGTGAAAAATTAGCCTGGTCTGGCACCAAACAGCCAGGCCTATGTTTTTGCAAGCTGCTGAGCAGCAGCGGTTTTGAAAATCAGTGTCTGGAAAGGTCTCCAGAAGAGGGTAACTGCTTTTCTCTCTGTTTGAGAAGCATCTGGCTAATTAAGAATAGAATTTAAGGTAAGTATTGCCAAGACTGCCTCCTGTGCCACTGCCTTCTCTTTTCTCAAAGTGTATTTAAAGCAAATGTATTCATGGCAGGAATTCGAAAGAGACCGGACTTCTCCCCAAAGTATTTTGAGATACCAAAATAACGTAGTGATCTCGCCTCATTTCCTTCAAGAATGACAATATGACATGGTGGAGGTGTGCTGTGTAAAACCCACACTTGTCAAACTAAAGGAGTTTTATTAACAATTAAGCAGTTTGGATTCTGTTCTGCCGATGGCAGGGCTTATGGCAATGTTGTGTTACATCCAACTCTCAAGTGAGAGTTGGGCGATCAGCCCCTCCAAGTCAGAGGTGCAGAAGGGTTTCTGGGTGGGTACTTGGTGAGTTTGAGCTAAAGAGCTCCATCAAGTCTTGCCTGACTAGAGGTCACTCATGGGCTCCTCGTGGTTAACCCCGTACACTTCCATGGTGCCTTCTTAACCTCATGCTGTATTTGACACTGTCGTTTGGCTTCTTTGCTGAGTTTGTAGGGTTGGATTGTCACCAGAAGGAAATGCATATTCTTAAATATTTTTGCTTGCATCTGTCCTGAGGAATCCATTTAATGAGACTCCATTTATTTGCTCATATTTACTCTTTAAGAATCTAGAAATTCAGTTGTAAACACAAATGCCTTAAAAACACAGGAGTAGCTTCAAAATATGGTTGCAAAAAACATTAAAAATATCTAGAATGGATTTACAAGATCCCTGGAGCTCCAAGCAAGAACTTTGTTGAGAACATGAAGCAAAGGTAGACAAAGGAGGGTTTATACATTTCTAATAAGATATTACACTCCACTTTTTCTTCCCTCACTGAACAGTAATAGGCCCTTTCATGTAATGTGGTGGGTTTGGGTTTTTTCAACGACAATCTTTAAAAAGCAAAGATAATTAAAAAAAAAAAAAGAAAAAAACCCGAAGTCAAAAGAGATACTTTCAATGGAAGGAGGAGACATATTCAGGAGAAATCATAAGGCCAGCAATCACATCAAACTTAAAAACATCGCTACTTTATTCCTCTTAAATTGCAACACATCCGTACAGGCAAAGGCTTGAAAACTAAACACCGTACCCATCACGCATACCCTCAGCTCGCACAGACGTCCCTGAGAGCCGAGAGTGCCCGATGCTCGGCAGGCTTGGTCTGGGGGAGGGGAGAGAAAGCAGGTGCCACACTGACTGGCAGCAGCTCACCTCCGTGAATACAGGTGTGCCTGCGCTAAAACGTTTCCCCCACTCCCTGGTCATTTACCCCACTCTGGAACGTGGGTATTCATATGGCATTCTTTCACACTTATTTAAAGTATTTTTATGTTTCGTCATCCTCCTAGCAGGAGGGAAGAGCAGGGAAAAAGTGTGACAGGCAGTTATAGCCATACTTTGTTCTGATGCGTACGCGTTTCTAACTGCAGATTCAGCAGGACGCAGCAGCATCACTGGACAGGGATGGTCGTAGTTAGCCCAGGCACCTGATTGACTATCATCTATCATCTGACATATTACCATTACTTTTAATTAATTTGTCAGACTAGACAGCTTTTTTTTTTGCTTTTTTTTTTCCCCCAGAAGGGTGAAACCAGGATCATCACAAAAACAGACAAGGCTGTGCGTGTGCTTTGATGTGTGACAAAAACACCTAAGTGGGCTGCTCTTAGATGTAGCAAATGTGTGTGGCATTCGTCTTGAATCTCCTTCTTCAAAGGAGAGGTTATCATTAATTTCTTCAGAGGATGTCACTGCTCAGTCACTTACCCACCCCGTTATTAGCGTGTCCCACTGAGGGGCAGGTACCATTCTCGGAACAAGGGAAACAGGGGTATTACACAGGCATCAAAAAGAAAATTTTTGGGCAGTGACAGAGGTTTTCCTTTGCGGCACATCCAAAACAAGGAGATTAATGTCTGGGTGGCAGCATCTAGCAAAAGTAACCACCCTTTAACCACTGACATCCAATTATTTAAATGAAAGTCCATAATTATTAGTGTTCATTTAACCACTTTATCTCCTACCACGCCAAGAATTTTCACAGGTTGCTGTATCATGACACCTACTGGTAGAGATAACCGAAATAAATAGATGCTGTTCTTTCTGAATGATGAAATAGATATTTCTGTCTACGTTGGGATTTTTGTTTCACATTGAAGTGGTTACTGACATATGGACATTCACACAGGTAGGGCAATCACTGCAAAGTGCGAGGAGGAAAGGGGGAAAGGAGGAAACTCAACAGTGTCTGCAAGGGGCAGGTGCACCCCAGATCGGTGCGTCCAGGTAAGTATTGCATCCTCAGCTCCTGTGCCCTGGAGTCCAGACAAACCACTTCATTCTGGGGGTTATCTTCAGTTGAAGCTCTGTTTCGTTAACTAGGACATTGGTTTGTCCTAGTTAAGAGAGAAGAGCAATCATGTAAAAGACACTGCCCCTACCTGAAAAATATAGCTGCCTAGGTTTTTGGAAAGCAATAGCTCATCACTGAGAAGCAGCTTTCACAGAGATATTTTACATGGGCTGCTGTAGGTAAGCTTGAATTTCTTTTAATTGAGGTAATGTAACAGTTGATGGACTATTCTGAAGACGCTAGGGATGGATTGAAGGTGATGTGAAGAGAAGAAGCAGAACTGGGCTTTAAACCCTTTTGTATGATTGTCATTGTTGGGGTTTGGCTTTTTTTTTTTTTGACTTACAGACCTTCTCACCTTATATCACCCGTCCTTCGTTGGAGCAAAAATACCCATATGAATAAAACCAGAAAACAAATTTGTATGAACTCTAATCAGGCACTGGTGGGTTGAAATTAAAATACCATATTTTACTATACCGCTCCATCAGTGGGTGCAGAATTTTCCAAAATGTTTCTAAAAGAAGCAATTTTTTGGCAAGTTCAGAAAAATAAAGCATCTTTCCATTCCTCGGTGATAACTCCATTGGACTCTGACCCTTTCAACCATTTTATTCCATCTCAGACACACTCGTACTTCTGTTGCCACCTTGAAAGCCACCTGCTTCCCCAGTGTTTCTTGTTTCATTAGGGAATAGAATTTCCTTATTTGACGGCACACTGGCAGCACTTTCATTCCCCAGTATATGGTTTACCACTGCGCTATTATCTATGTCTACTCAAGCTTTTGAGATCTAGTCTAGGTTTTCTCCTCCTATTAAATTAGCGTAACAATGTCAGTTATCAAATTGTCATCCCTGTTAAGTTCTTCCACTGTGCGTTAATCCATTGTCACGCTGCACAAGGCAGAATCAAGCAGCTTTTCCAGCAGTTTACAAGTGCTACGTCTGGCCAATACTTCAGCTGCATAAATCATCTTATGTCGTGTAAATATGAATGGGAGTTTAGGTATATGAAGAGAGAGGAGCAAAAGATAGTAAGGATGCCAGACTTGCTCATTTGTTGTTTGTTCTTTCCTTCTAGGAACAAGGAGTACAACAAAAGGAACTTCTTGCCTATTGCAGGCTGCAAAGCAGTAGAACAGATGGCACCGCTTCCCAGGAGGAAAAGTACTTTTTGCTTTAACCATTTTTGAAAATTCCTATTTGAGATGTCAAAATATTTTTTTCCCACATGACCATCCCTTTAAACGCTGTGGCTGAATTTTGGATGCATTGAGTTGGATTTCACCTGGAATAATTTGGGAAAAAAAAAAAAAAAAGTGGTTTGGAACGCCCCACACACACTTTCTTCACTTGTATTTCCTTTTTGCAAATGAGGACTTGCTTTTGGATGTTCTTTTCAATAGCAAATTATCTCTCACCTGAAACAAGACAGTGGCAGGAGCCTTCTTGTTAAAGCAGCCTCTCCTGAGACCTTTAACTGATGTATTTACCATGCACCATATTACCAGCCAACAGAGGCTGAGCCACGGAATTTGCCTCCTAAATCCTTGCAGGAAGAGACTGGCTTTTTCTATTAATTTACACCACATAAGGTGATATCTAAGACATGTTTTTCCCTGAAAAAAAGCTTAATTGGGTAATTATAGCTGCAATGCCACTTCCACTGTCATCTTTCCTCCTGGGTAAAATTTTGTGCCAATTCACACAGATGAGTTACTTAAAAGGGAGTACCTCTCCAAGAATCAGTTTTACAGCTGTTTTGTGGTTATGAGGAATCCTTTCCCAGTGCCATCCCCTATGGTAGTGCTATTTATAAGCTCAAAGGAGGGCTTGGAAGTTCAGCGAACTGATCGTTTGACACCATCCACATGCCCGTGCACTGGCATTACGCCCTTGGGCCTTACCAGAAAACGTCAGCTGCCGCTTTGGATGTCCTGAGGGTCCTCTGAGCATGGAGCAAAGCACCTGCCCGGACTTGGTGGTGGAAATAACTAGGTATTAACAATGACTACAGGAAAAAAAAAACCACAAAACCAAAAAACAACCCCCGAAAAAAACCCAAGCCCCTAAATTCCATTTACACATCTGCTGTTAGCTGTGTAAAGACTGCAAGCTGCATTTATATTTGATTCTCTAATCCTCCCATTTCTTGGTAGGGTTTTGCCTTTATTAGTGGCTACCTGGCCCAAACCCAACCAAATACATACTATTCCTGTGCCCTCCTTCCCCATCCGTCCCCCCATGTCAAGGGGAAGGGGGAAGGGAAAGGGACCTTCAGGAGGGAGGCTCAGTTCTGGGCTCCCAGACCCACAGCAGCCCCCCCTGCTTTTGCCAGGCATGAGGAAACTCTGCCCTCAGGGGTCCCAGGCTCCTGATACAGCAACCAATTTTTCACCTCTGTTCAGGCAATCAAAATCTTAAGCTTATCCTGAACACACGAAATCTGGCGGTTCTTTTCTTCTTGTGCCATTGTGTGTGTGAGAGGAAAGAGCGTGGATCAACAGCTGCCTTTAGTCAACACAGTCAATCGGCTTAAGAATGTAATCATCTAGAAGAAGGAAGGGAGGCTAAACTGCTGTCACTTGCTGCTAATAAAAGTTACAGCATTAAGCAACAGCGGGGGGGAGGCTTTTGTTCGCTCTAAGTGAGCATTTGGCTCTCCGTGTGCCTTACACCGTGGCGGCCCCGTACACTGAGAAGGGCTCTTACAATGGAGCAAACTTGGAGGAGACATTTATTCAACGTGCTACTTACTCTGCCATTCACTTCCAGCGTCCCCGCTAGTTCCCTGAACGTTAGCGCTTAAATAAAGCTTCCCTGTCCTCTACCATCTAATTCTGCATTGTTAGGCACAATCCAGTGGTTTTGTTTCTTGGATTTGGGGGTGGGGGGGTGGGGTGGCGCTTTTTTTTAAACAGCAGCTGGTTGGGTCTGGCACAGTAATTACTGTTGTGTCGTAAATTCAGCATAATGGCTGCACGGCAGGACCAAGGAGACGGGCTGTGAGGCAGCAAGCCATGGTTTGAACAAAAGAGAGCTTTGATAAATAGTAATATTGGCCAGGAAAGTGATTTTAAAATATTTGCAACAAAGTACGGGCTCAGTTACCTGACAGATACCATATTTTAACACGCCCTTCCCTTTGAATATATTATTTTTCTTATCTTATTTGAGATTGTGGGGTTTGGGGGAGTTTACCTGAGTTTACTTCTCATGTAGCAAGCACTAGGAATGACACTAGAGTCCTGTTCACCCATAGAAGAGATGAACATTAATTCAGAATTCTGCATTGCCTGATGTGACTAAGGAATGATATGGGAAATCAGATGCTTTGGAGCTAGTACTTACCTGGTGATTCAGGTCTTTGTGTCCTTTCTCAGACCTTCAAGGAGCTTACCAGTGTTGCCAGTAACTGTGATGTCCGCTCTAAACTGCAAGAAGGGAGTAAAATCACTTTAAATAGGCGCTGGATAGTTAGCTGAAAGTTATTTCCTTTTTCAGTATTGCTAATGTGCTGGGATCACAGAATCACAGAATGGTAGGGGTTGGAAGGGACATCTGGAGATCATCTAGTCCAACCCTCCTGATAGAGAAGGTTCACCTAGAGCAGGTTGCACAGGAACGCATCCAGGTGGGTTTTGAATGTGTCCAGAGATAGAGACTCCACCACCTCTCTGGGCAGCCTGTGCCAGTGCTCTGCCACCCTCAAAGTAAAGAAGTTCCTCCTCATGTTTAGGTGGAACTTCCTATACTCTAGTTTGTGCCCATTACCTCTTGTCCTGTCCCCGGGCACCACTGAAAAGAGCCTGTCCCCATCCTCCTGACACCCACCCTTTAAGTATTTATAACCATTGATAAGATCCCCCCTCAGCCGTCTTTTTTCCACACTGAAGAGACCCAAGTCCCTCAGCCTTTCCTCATAAGAGAGGTGTTTCGGTTCCCTCATCATCTTTGTAGCCCTTTGCTGTCCCCTCTCCAGCAGTTCCCTGTCCTTCTTGAACCAGGGAGCCCAGAACTGGACACAGTACTCCAGGTGAGGCCTCACCAGGGCAGAGCAGAGGGGGAGGATGACCTCCCTCAACCTGCTGGCCACACTCTTCTTGATGCACCCCAGGATGCCATTGGCCCTTTTGGCCACGAGGGCACATTGCTGGCTCATGGTCATCCTGTTGTCCACCAGGACTCCCAGGTCTCTTTCCACCGAGCTGCTCTCCAGCAGGTCAGCCCCCAACCTGTACTGGTGCATGGGGTTATTCCTCCCCACGTGCAGCACCCTACACTTGCCCTAATTGAATTTCATAAGGGATGAAGCAAGAAAACCAAAGCTAAGACAACTGATCTAGCCCTGACAAAAAGAAAAGTTCAACATCCAAGTACAAGACATGAAAAACCAATGCTAACATGCAAAAATGAAAAATATTCTGAACCAAAAGAGCAACTCTGGTTGAGCTACTGGCTAACACTGGTTGTCTCTAGGAGGAATCCCAAACCTAACGAGTTTTCTGCATGCTTTACAAACTAAGTAAATATAAAAGTAAAGTTATAGCTGTCCACGTCATAGAAATGATGATTGCACCAAAGCACTTTACTTGGGAGCAAAAAAAGGTGCCCTTCCTATACAGAATGTAAAAAAAAGGAGGAATATTTTAGCCTATCAGTGGACAAAATAAGACTCCTAGACTTTAGTTTATCATTAACGTTCCTTCTTTCTCTTATACTATTGTTTGTAACATCACCAATAACTGGGGAGATTGGGACAACAATCCATTAAGATTCAGTTAAGCAAGTGTTTCTCTGCTTCTCTGAAGCAACTCCTGCGCTCCACTCTGTATACGCAGCACTCGGGATTATTAAAAGCATTTAACAGCAAGTGTTTAACATAAGCCTGCGTTAAGAGTATCCAAGATGCTGGGATCAGCCCTTGGAAGAAAGCTTAGTGAGGTATTTCAGACAATGTCAGATGCTAATAGTGGGTGAACGCGGGCTTTAACTGTAGCTCACAGCAGTTTGTTGCCCTGCGTGGTGAGAGACTCTGGTCTGTGCAGGTCAGAAGCCACAACGTGCCTCGAATGCCCAAAGGGTGGCTGCAAAAGCAGCAACCAAAACCTTCTGATTTGAGCTATTGCTGACCACTCAATGTTGGCCAGATTAACACTGCAGAGGCCTTTCTGCTGGCAGGGAAGGACGGGCAGTGTGCCCACCAATACCTCTGTTCTTGAATTCATCCCGTGAAGGATGAACTGCATGTCCTTCTCTTCTCCAGCTGGAGAAGGGAAGGCTCTGGGGAGACCTTACAGTACCTGAAGGGGGCCTGCAAGAAAGCTGGGGAGGGGCTGTTTGCAAGGGCATGTAGCAACAGGATAAGGAACTATGGTTTTAAACGAGAGCAGGGTAAGGTTTAGATTAGACATTAGGAAGAAGTTCTTTACAATGAGGGTGGTGAGACACTGGAACAGGTTGCCCAGGGAGGTGGTGGAGGCCCCATCCCTGGAGACGTTCAAGGCCAGGCTTGATGAGGCTCTGAGCAACCTGATCTAGTTGAAGATGTCCCTGCTTAGTGCAGGGGGATTGGACTAGATGACCTTTGAAGGTCCCTTCCAACCCAACACATTCTATGATGCTATGATTCTAAGGACACCAGTAAAGCTGATGGCCCACGGAGGCCTGGGGAAGGGGCAATGGCACCACACTGTCCTTTGTGAGGTATTGACTTTTCTTACATGAGAATTAAGTTGTTAATGTCTCATTGGGCAAGGTACCCAGGTCACGGGGTTCAGCGGCAGTCAGAGGCAAGGCGTTGCTCAGCCCAGAGGTTTGGCACTTAGCCTGAGCTCCTGAACTGGAAGTGACAGCCTGAGTCCGCAGAGCCATTGGAGGAAGGAACGAAGAGCCAGCTTTAAGCCTGACAGTTGTGTGCCTCCCTGGTACAGTAATACCAGAAACATGTCATGGGAAGATTTAAATAGAAAGTGTTCCATTTAATGGGATTTTGGTCACAGTACTGCGGATCACTTTAGCAGCATAAAATGTACATTTGAAGCACTGCCCCTTTGCCTTCAACTTCTGGCTCATTTTCCTTTGCTAGTGCCTTAATGGTGAGCACTGTTTTTTTCAAAGGGAGAAACGATCAGCAGCACATAGACAATTTGATGGCTTAACATACTGCACTGCCGGCTGCTGAAGGCAAAATACCAACCACTGCCTCTTTGCTTTATCTGTGTTATATGCTAATCAATGTAACTGCAAGAAAAAGGAATTAATTACGGGAATGTACAGTTAATTTCATTGTACAAGAACACTACACAAGACAACTAATATGGCACTCCTCCAATTAAATGTCTTTTTTCTCTGGTATGTATTTTGTTTCTTCAAACCCCTTGTAACTCCAATCCCTTCTTGCTACACTAAAGAAGATCAGGCTTTGTGTGAGACCCATGACAGGGACAATAGAGGGGGTAAAACAGACGAGAGAGTAACTGGCAAAGACGACAGGGAAGGGGAAGGTTGGTGAGATGGGAAGAAGCAAAAGGCACGTCTTTATGGGACAGGAAGGTATGCCTCTACATTTTTCATCAGAGCATCCTGTGCTATCGTGTTCCAAATGGGAAATGGTGTGACTGATGGAGGAGCTGCAGAGTCCCACCGAAATAACCATGTTTCGTCCGTTCAACAACATGCTCTCTTTTCTGAGGCAGACAGCAACCCCAAGAGTACATACTGCTTTCAGCAGTACTGTAAGATTCAAACAAAAAATCAGTTTTAATAAATTCAGGGTATACAATTCTGCAACTACCAAGAATATACATTCTCGATTGAGTCCCACCAGCTATGTGGGGCTCCGTGGAGGCCCTTCCACCCCTCAGAGCAGCGGTGCACTCAGACGTTGTAACAGTATCTTCATTTCCCCTCTTTGGCCTGGTCGTCATCCTCATAAGCAGAAATAAGTCTTCCTTACCCTACTCCACTCCCTGGTTCCCCTTCAAGACAAAACCTCCCTTTTCCTGTGTGAAAGCAATTCCTTAAACCCACTTCCTTCTCTGTCCCCTCACTGCCCCCAGCCAGTAGCTTCTGAAGCAGAGGGCCTAACGATATCATAGCAGTTCTCTTCCTCAACACCAACCATTATCCACTGCCAGCACACTCTTTTTGAAGACCCTAAAACCAGTATCTAGTTTTCACTCTTAAAATTTTTCCTGATACCTTCTACTATTCCTGCACATCCTTCAAGCATTTGCTAATATTCCTGCCATGAGCAAACAGTATGTGATCCCTTGATTACATATGGTTTTAGAGAAGCTGGTAGTTACTAAACTTTCAATATTTGCTTATAGCTATAACATATCTGAATTTTTTAAATGCAGGATGAGAAACTAAGTAGGATTGGTATGCAAATAGGTAATATAATGCTAACATGATATGCAAATTACAATATCTTTAGAAAAAAATATGGAATTGCCCCATGAATGATACTTGCACAAACACAGACATTTGGGGTTAAAGGCAGGGAAAGGAATTCCCAGTTCCAAGTGGCCCATATGGTCTGAGAAGAAAAACTGTAGCCATGGTTTCCACCTCACCTTTTCTTCTTCCCTGACTTTCAACATCTTGCTTTTTCTACTTCTCATGCCATATCTGTTTCTCTTTCCCTCTTTTATCCTGATCCCTCAGCCGCAAAGGCCCCTGTAACTGGTCTCCAGCCCAATGCGTCGCTGTGCGCACGTGCAGCACGAAGCACATCTCCAGCCCCTCTCTCACCAGCAGCAGTGAAAGAGGTCAGGCTCCATGTGCCTGTCCACATGCAGGAGAAGGCATTTCAAATGCATTTCAGCATGGACCTGCAAGGTCCCAGTTGAACCCCACTGTTGTCTCTTGCTTACGGATAATCTCATCCTCCTAGTCATTTTTGTTTTGTTCTCATTTCTCCTCCAGGTTAATGTCCTGGAATTTGTCCATCCACCCAACAGGTTTTACCACTCCTGCTGAACACGTAAAGGGCTAGGTCTCAGCTTTCTTGGGAGTTCTGAGCTACTGCTTTCTTCCAACCTTGCGGCCACCCAGCAAAGAGGATGGGCCATTCTGTAAAGGCAGAGTTGTCCTTTTAGAGGCACAGGGGCCAGAAAAAATAGTATTATATATACATATTATATATACAAGGGCGCTCCTCCTCATATGAAGCTCCTTCTTCCTTGGTTTCTTGGTTCAACTGCAATTCATGCCACCACATTCCTCAAAACTCTGTTCTAGCAAATGTGTTCCCACATCCCAGCCCTGGTCGTTTGCTCTGGCCTTCACATGGCATAGAACTGTACTCCCAAATAACCGAAATAGATATTATTACTTTGGGCTGAAATAAAGTCAGGTTCTCTGCATTCTGCTCACTAAACAAGTGATCATGCTTTCAACCTCAGTGCAGGCATATTAGCACCACCTTCCACTTTGATGTGCTGAAAAGCCTCCCGTCTTCCCATTCTTTTTGATGTTCCTCTCTGCAAGACACCCAGACATGATCACACAGCAAAGCATTTCACGTGTTTGCCATGAGCCGCCCCCACGTACCTCCTCATCTCCCCACTGGACTCCCAGTGCCCAGTGGTTGGCTCCAGGCAATGGCATGCCTGAAAAACTGGGTTTCCATGAGCCACGCGCAGCTGATCTGCCTGTGTTTTGTGTTGGTAACAGTTTTCCAGCCCTTCTTTGTGATCAGCAGAGCCCCAGCAGGTCACCCTTGCCATTTCCAGTGGTGATGCTGCCGAGGTTCTTTGTAGGCTCAGTTCTGCATCTGTTGAAATCTTTGTACTCACTTCAGTGGGTGCAGTTTTGACCATCGCAAAAGGCCTGACCACACTAGGTGTATTTAACGATTCAAAGACTTCCTTCTCTGCAATATGTAGTTTACCCTCCAACAGCTTTTACTTGACACCGCTGATTACTTTTCCTGTTCCACTTTAATCTTCTTCGTCGGCCTCTGTGGTTCTTTACTTTGATACATCATCTACTTCCAAAGTTTATCTGTCCTGTTACCCATTTTATTTTTGTCTTTTATCTCATGCCGGCAACTGTATTTTCTTGACCTTTAGACAGAAGTTCACCTGATGGCTCTATCTCAGAATGCTACTTTGAACTTTGTTTAAAAAATAAAAATAAAAGTCACAATTCACAGCATTTGCTAACAATTACTACCGAGCGGTAACTAGTGTAACACAGTTATTTCTCCCCTTCAGAGGAGCTACCAGCAATGGACTCCCACTGAGTTATGACTTTTTACGGGTTAGCTTATTTGATCCGTCTCAATTTTTTTTGCCCCGTATTTCAGTTGAAATGTCCCTTTGCCCCTCTTCCCACCACAGCAAACAAAGAGATCATATGTTAGAGGGCAATTGTTAGCATGGCTTTTTTTGGTTAAAAATAAAAATGTAATTCAAAAAGTCTTTTTTATTATCCTATGTATTTTTCAGCAAAACTTTAGAAAGCTGAATTTCACGGACGAATGACGGGGCAGTGTTTCTGAAGTGCAGTAATCTGCACATTATCCTGTGATGGTCCTGTAAGTGCTACCTTAATCACAAATGGTGCATATTAATGAAGGTCCTCACCAGATGAAAGAGAATGTTAAAGAGCAGACGAAGCTTGATGGAATTAACACAACCGACTTTGAGTTGTGCTCAGATTGATTCAAACAGCTTCTAGCTACACTTCTGCAAGAGGGGGAGGGGGAAATCCCAAGATGACAGACGCCGTGCAGAGCAAAGCCCTTTCTAAAGAAAGAAATAAATCATTTATGTACAGTATTCACTAAAAACTGCAGGGGGCAAGAGACTGCAGGTTTTCCTTTCAATAAGGAAGAAAAATGCATATATAATAATTGCTGTTGCAAACATACACGGTACACAGAAAGTGAGTCTGGATAAGAGACATTCCCCTCCTCATGAAGGAATGTGGCTGAGTTATTCCTGGGATGCTCATCTGCTAATAGCATCGGGATTGTCTAGCTGCAAAGCAAAAGGAATCTCTAACTTTATCTTTTAAATTTCTGAAATTCTGTCGTTCATTTGACCAATCCAAAACGCACAATGACCCGTGCTGAGAGACATGCGCCTCAACGCGAGAAGCGGTCGCAGAGTGTACCTAGAGCTGCAGGCAGCAGCGGTTGGATGGGGTCTGCAGAACTGGGGCAGATCTCTGTCCCACAGCACTGTCCTTTTCGTGGGACTCATTTATTCAGGATGGTCAGCCTTGTAAGCAACTGCTGCCATAACCGTATTCTGGGTAAGTTTTTTGTTTTTCTTTTCCAAACAAACCACAATTGAGAACAGCAATCCAGTCTCAAACTTCATAAGGCAGAGCGCCCATTTATGTGCTTAAGCACACAGGAAAAATAAACCCTCACGGTCTGAGGCATGGCAATTAATTGAAAAGCCTTCTACGTACTGATTCCCCCTCCTCATGTTATGATTGCTATTCCTTGTTGTATTTCTGTAAGCTGCAGGACCCCCTCCCCAGCCGGAGAAGCCTCCCAGTGTGGGGGCTTCCCCCCAAACCCGGCACTCGGTGCTGCTGGCACCCAGCCCTCCCTCCCGCTCCTCCAGCATCCCTCCTGCGCAGGGGCCACATCGTGGCTGGGATCCAGCCATTTCTGGCTGGCCGGTGGTCCCTTGAGGGCTATTAGCCGCAGACAGTGTGTAGAGGAGCTCTGAGAGACTACTGCTGATCCCTGGCTGCGTCGCCTCAAAGAAGGAGCAGGCTGTAACTCCTTTTGGCCTCTTTCCCTGAGGTACGCTCTCAGAAGATGACGGTAGCAGAATATCTGGGTGTCTCATCCACCAAAGTAGCAGAAGCGCTATTCATCGTGTGCATTCTCAGAAGTGTATTAGTCATGGTAAGATATGCTTTTAAATATTTCAAAGATCTGATTTTTTTTCAGGAGTGGGATCTGTTCTTTTCAGGGGGAAGTTTGTGACTAATAACACTAATCGTACCAATTTCAATTAACGGAGCTGAGATCATATAAGCACTTGCAAACCAATTAAGTGGCTAACCTATAAGCCTGTCTGCCGTGTACGTGGAGGCAAGAAACGCCCCCCCCCCTCAAAAATCCAGGTTCCCGGGGGAAAAACAACCCCGTGCTGAAAATTTAGGCTGTGATTGGCAGGCCTGGTCCACGTTCGAGCTCCGCCAGCTTTCTCCTGCCCTCAGCATCACTTCACCCCACTCACCGGCTGGGCCCTGGGTGTTTGAGAGGGTAAAGTCTGCAGTGGTAGTTGGCGTTTCTCAAACATCCTGGGCTCGCATCTGTTGGAGGTAAGGAAACACTGGCATATCTTATCTCTTCCAGCCCTTGCTGCGATAGCTGGTGCGCACATGTTGCCGTCAGCTAAACCCACAAATGGCTTAATGGCAGGTACATAATAGCCCGTTAGCAGAGGTTTGCCTGGGATGCTGGCAGGTGTTTACATGAAAATTTGCCCTGCTTGTCATAGCATATAGGACAGCCAGCACCTGGCAACCTCCTACCGAACAACACATTCTTTAATTGCTCCGAAGCGGTAGCAGCAGCTGCCGCCAACCTCGTTAAATAAACAACAGGTTCCACACCTGCCTGAGCAAAATCCTGACCCGGCTCCCAGCCCGCCAGCGGGCGCACAGGTAACCCTGCCTTCCCCCCAAACAGCGGCCTTGGGGATTAGAGGGAGTCTATCAGCATCGATTCGTCCTTCGGCTGCGGAGGTTCAGTTCGCCCTGCCCTTCTCTCGGGAGCCGGGAGACGTGAAAATCTTCCTAATTAGATTTCTGTTTTATGGATGATTCTTGTCGCACACGCGCACACGCCCACACACACACACCACCCCCAGACGTACAGGCACAAAGTCTATGTGCCTGAAAAAATCACTATGGCACGACAGCCAAGTGCTTATCTCTTGCAGAGTGCTTTGATACAAAACAATCCTGAGTTGTTTCTGAGGGTCCAAAGGCTTGGTACAGGACAGGGCTTTTTATTCTCCATGGAGGGAAGCTGTGCGAAGAGCCAGATTTTGGTTAGATATAGCCAGCAAAGACAAGAGAACTGTATCTCCTGACTTGTAACAGGTGCGCTTGTACTCTCAAAGCCATGAACAATTGTTTTATCATTCCCCTTTCTATCAGGTTTAATTAAATCTCGGCATCTTATTGGATTCTACAGTAAATACACTTGCCTGGATCCACAAACGTACCAAATCAGGAAGAATAGTGGGGAGGAGGAGTTACTTACCTGCTGCCAGGATACTTCCCTTCTGGTTTTCTATTTTCCCTCCCTTTTATGCTGTTGAATAAGGTGTGCCTCTGAGCGACCCCATGGCATTTTTTCCAGCCTCCAGCCAGTGTCCGAAGAGGCTGCAAGCGAAGCACAAATGAGTAAAAAAGGAATAAATGCAAAGGTCCTTGTTATTCATACTTAAGCAAAAGCTACTGTAAGAGACAAAGTGATTATAGTAAAGCGAGTGGAACCCCAGGTGAATGCTAGGAAAATGCAAACAAAATAACCTTCCCAAAAAAACAGGTGATTAAAAATCAAGATGGTCCATTTAAAAGCTGTGTGGGACTTAGTTTGGGGAAGCAATCTGAGAGCAAAGCCCCATGCTAACTGGGCTCTGTTCTTTTGGTCCGCAGAGCAGGATTTCCTGCATTTACGTGTTTTCTTGAGAATTTAAAGACAGAAAATACTTAGCGGCAGCTCTTATACTACAGTTTTAACAGACACAGAAAGGACCATCTGCTGGGTCTCTCAGCTACACGAGAGATGAAAGGGAAAAGGTGAAACAGGAGCACTGCATCTATTTTGCAGTTGTACATCCACCCACCATAGGGATATATTAGCTATTCTTTGGCAGCACTAAATTCCTGACAGGGACAAGTTATTTACTACTAATAGTCCACAAAAGCAAGCTGGCACAGCAAATCCCCTTCACACAGCCATAGAGAGTAACCAGTAGTGATTATCAAGCGACTATTATTTGCATTTAAGTATTTTCCAATAAATTGCCTTCAGCCTGCTTTGCAAACATCGCTGATAAATACAGTAAATGTTGTTAAAGCACAAGACTGAAGTGCCTGTGTGCCAGCAGTGACCACTGTCTGTTCTTACGCTCTGCCTTTCCAACAGCATCGTGCTGCAATCACAGCCCAAGTAAAATGCTGTATTTTTAATAGATCCCCTGTTAATTACACGTTCAAGCGACAAAAGCGATTTTATTGAGCAGAAGTGCAGGTTTCAGCTTAAGTAGCTCCGAGCGGATATTACCTTTGGCTGTTTGTGGGAACACGTTGCCTTCTAGTGGCTGGCTACAGCTCCCTTGTACCAGGAAGGTTTCAGGATACTCTTCCACAAACATACCCAGAGTGCAGAACATTTTTTTTTAATTCCCTCTAGGGGAGAAGCAACTGTCCGACAAGAGTTGTGCTCTGTATTGCTTAGGAGGCAAGAAAGAAGAGTCACAAGGAAAGACCCTTACTGCTTGGTTTGAGTGTCTTCTAGGAGAAATTTTGAATGTGTTTTAAGCCCTCCATAACCTGTAACAAGCCAAAGCAATGGAAGTTTATCAATTCACGGTGCTGAATAAGCCTGTCTCTCCTGCGTGAGCACAGAGAAAGAAAGAAAATCCTAAGTAGTAGTTTCTTGCAAAATACTGAATGCACAACACCCATGAGAACTGGAGCTGAAGGAGAGCCCCGGGAGGAGGTTTGCCTGCTGGACTCTGAGAACCAGGGTGGTCTCCATCTTAGCAAGTGGGGGGAAACAGCTACTGCTAAAAAGTAGAAATAGGTTGGGGAGATATTTAAGCCATTAGATTCAGGAAAGTAGTAGAGAAATAGAGATGACAAAGCCAGATGGGGTAGTCTGCCCTCCCAGATTTGCTAGAGGAAGAATTCACTATTGAGACAGTTAACCAAAGCCCTTTTTATCTGCATGTAAAAAATTTCATCTGAAGTGGCTGCATTTGAAAGGTGGTGGCAGCTTCAACAAAATGCTTCCTATGGGCTTGATGTTGATGGTTCATATTACTTTGGGGATCATATGCAGGGCTGGATCCTAAACCTCTTATCTGCAAATGCAAGAAAAGTCATTACAAGAAGAAGAATTAGAAACAACGGCAAGAAAACAGTGACTAAGCTACATCACTGAAAGAGGGAGCCACATGAAAATGGCCAAAGCTGTGCACTATTTAAAGAGACACAGATATGGAAGGCAATTTTTTTACTCCTTTGATGTACAAAACTAAGGCTGGGGGGCAAAATAGAGGTTGGACACAAAGAACAAAAGGAGAGGAAACAGAATTACAGCTGAAAATTAGAAGCAGAAGCCCAATCATTGGAAGAACAAAGACTGGATCATCAGCTCAGAGGGTGAAAGAAAATGTGACAGTAAGTAAAATGTAAGAGGCCTGTTACAAGAGACCTGAAGAAAATAGGAAAAAAAAAAGGCAAGAAATTTGAAGGAAAGATTTTCAATTGCACAGACTAGAAGGCGCAAGTTGTCAATGACAGATGCATGGGCCTGGAGAGGGATCCAGTCACTGATAGGGTGGGCATTTTTGAAAATCCAACACCTCGCTAGCACCCCCCTGCTTCAACAAGCAGACTGTTTTATTATTGCAGAAGAAACAAGGACTACTGATTAACATAGCTAAAGAAAAAAATGTTTAAATCAAAATGGGATGTTTCCCCTCAAACTATTAAACGCACGCACAGAACAGCACTATATAAGAAGTCAGATTAGACTGTTGCAGTCCTCCCTTTTGGCTCCGTAATCTATGAATATACTTGGAACACATAGCTGTGCCATTCCCACCTGTTCTCCAAAACTCTGCTCATGCACACATTGCATACATAATGGAGAAAAAAAGCAACACATACGTGAGCAGCAACTGCCTTCATCGCAATCTGCACGAGGTAAACATGACAGAGATGAGTTAAACACATGAATACACCACACAAAATCCAAGACTGTTCCTTCTATTCAGAGCTCTGAGTACTGACTCCTGGGGCACTGCCAGTTTGAAGAACGTAGCTCATCGTTCTTGAATATCCAAGCAGCAGGATTGGTGGAAATGCAGTTTTCCTCTCCCCTAATCTATTCGTTATACAACTGCAACTCTGAATCTCCTGTAAAGTATAGGAGCATTAATTGATGTATGTTTGTATAGGTAATTTTTTAAACGCAATAATAAAAACCAAGAGGCTCCTCCTGTGAATGTATACGTAGTAAGTCTACATGACTTATAATCCCTTTCCCAAAGAGATTAATATCCAAGACAGTTAAACACTTTGTAGAATATTCCTGTTGGTCCAGTGAAGGAACAGATGCATCCAAGACTGAATTTGACCTATAATTGCCTTTTTTTTTTTACACTGGAGGCTGTCAGCCACCTTTTTTCTGTCTAATGTTAGATTCTTGGGCGACATCACACTGAACGATAAATGCAGAATGACTTGAAACACACAAATATAGTCTTCCAAATTGCCACCTGCAAACTCAGGTCACAAAAAGAAAGAGATGAGAAGGAGAAGGAGAAGGAGAAGGAGAAGGAGAAGGAGAAGGAGAAGGAGAAGGAGAAGGAGAAGGAGAAGGAGAAGGAGAGAAAGGAAGAGGAAGAGGAAGAGGAAGAGGAAAAGAGAACTGTTAGAAAAATGTTACTACCAACTTATAATTTTGGTGCTTTGAGAAAGTTGTGGCTCAAAACCTAACACTGTTTTCTAACAAAGTGTCACCTAAAGTTTTCAGAGGGCTACCTCTTGGAAAAAGAAAATCCCCCAGACTGCTACTGCAGTCGCTGTGGACTATCTAATGAGACGATCCTGAAAGTAATGTGGACCATCAACATCAAGGCACAGGAAGTATTTTGTTGAAGCAGCCAATGCCTTTCAAGTGCAGCCACTTCAAATGAAATTGTTTTTACACACATATAAAAGAGTTTGGCTGTGGTAAACAAAGGAATGCTTTTGGTATAGGGTAACTAATTATTGTTACAGTCTGCCACTAACTGGAATATCACCTCACTCTGAAAATAATAAACTTACCCCCAAGCTTGAGAAAACTATCCAACTTCGAAAACAGTAATTCCTTTTTCTTCAAGAAAGATTAAAAAAACCTCCCCCTCTAACATGTTGATAAGCATGATAAGGTAAAGGTATTTAATGATTCTACAATATGATCTTTCCAGAAAGTTATAGTGTAGGTCAAACAAAGAGTATTCATGAGACAGACTGAAAATAAAAAAGAAAGTGAAGTTCAGATTTAAAATATGAAATCATTGTGATGCAGTTCGACAAAGTAGTGCCAAGGGGGAATTCAAAATTTCTTCAATATTCTTCAAGCTCATCACAGCCCAATGAATAAAAATCAAATTGTCTGTTTCTTAATATTCCAGAAAGGATTAATAACTAAGATAGGCAATATGGAACAATATTAGTGTTCGCATCTATGAATTTAGATATTCACACCACCATTCTGCATTTCTAACTTCATTTATTTAATGACAGACAAAAATAAAGGCTGGTGGCTGTCGTGGTTTCAGCTGGGATAGAGCTGACTTTCTTACTAGCAGCTGGTATAGTGCTATGTTTTGGATTTGGGATGAGAAATAGTGTTGATGGTGCACCGGTGGTTTTGGTTGTTGCTCGGCAGTCAAAGGCATTTCTGCTCCTCACACCGCCCCACCAGAGAGTTGGCTGGGAGTGCAGAAGAATTTAGGAGAGGACACAGCCGGGACAGCTGACCCCAACTGTCAGTGGGATATTCCATGCCATATGGTGACACGCTCAGTATACAAAGCGGGGGGAAGAACAAGAAGGAAGGCGGGGGGGGATGTTTGAAGTTATGGCATTTGTCTTCCCAGATAACTGTTGTGTGTGATGGAGCCCCGCTTTCCTGGGGATGGCTGAACACCTTCCCACTGATGGGAAGCAGTGAATGAATTATTGTAATTAAGGTGATGTGAATGCTTAGTAATCCCGATTTACAATAATGGCATATTATCCATTCCTAATTGCTATCCAATCCTAATTGTATCCTTGGAACACAAACCCAGTTAAAAGAAATTTTAAAGGCAAGAACCAGAGCAACGGCTTGGAATCTGAGACCAGCGAGGACAGGGCAGGAGAAGGTCTGCTGAAGTCAGAGAAGGTAGAGAGTCAAGTACAGCTAGAAGAGAGACTCTACCATGCCACTGCTTCTGCCTGGAAACTCCGTAGCTGTAACACCAGCTCTGCATCCGATGTTAAAAAAAAAAAAAAAAGTCACTCTGGAGTGTGAGACACCACATGTCAGAAGTGTACTGTGAAACATATGTTCATGTTTTCCCTTTAAGACAGAGTATTTCACATTTAGGGCTTTTTTATATATACTTTAGATTACAGATGAATCTATTGTGCCAAAATATTGGCAGCTGCTTTCCAACATGGGAGACTGCCTTCCACGTTCAGCAAACTCTCCAAGCCTTTGACTATAAAACATCTGAGCAGACTCTTGCATATTGATATTCATTACCTGTACGGTTTGCATAACAGACATGCAAACAGCCCAATCAATAATATCAGCTCATATTGACTAGCTATTTCTACCCTGAAATAGGAATGACAAGCTTCAATTGATTCACATTCATGCACTGTGTAAACATAATTTAAAATTAACATGTATGAGAGAGAGCTCATACTATTATTACCGTGTGGAGTAACCTGGGGGATGCACCATAGCACAAAGCTGGTATGCTAGACAGAGCTAGTCAATTAAACGTAAGGTATAATTTGCCACCTAAATATTCCACAAACTCCAACTGCTGCTGGCTACAAAGCCACAGCAATAGTCTGTCCTTGTGCCAGCGCTGGTTGCTCCTCGCAAGCTGCTGGAGGGGCAGTGAGAGAGAGTACGAAACACGGCCGACCAAGCCAGGGCTGCCCAGGAGGAGGAGATGTAGCTGCAGCTGGAGGAAGTCCGAGGAGTGAGAGTGCCTGGGATAAAGGGATGCTCTGGGTACCAAAATACCTCTCTCTTGCTTTGCTCTACATCACACCAAAGAAACAGGCTCCCACCCACCTTGCGTAGCTGATTAGAAAGAAAAAGTTAGCTTGCACAAGATGGCCTAAATATTTGTACAACTTCACGTCGTAACTGGCTTCTTGCGCTGTGCATGCTGGGTTTTCTGCTCAAGGTCCAGAGGAGTTCACCTCATTTTGGGCAAGTACCAGGTTCCAGTTCAAACAAGCAAGCTCTGAAGGCCCAGGAAGACCCCACTCGCCCTCTCTTTGAGGACCATGTGTGCCACCCTCCCTCTTTCCTCCCCAGGCGCCTGCCACTGTCCGGTGACTTTGTCCTTTGACCTCCCCAAGGAGAGAAAGGGAGAGGTGTGCGATCCCTTCTTTACTTTGGGGCAACAGAGGCGTAGCAGTTTTTCCAGCATACAGAGGAAAAATGTGGTTGAGTAGTGCAGCCCTGGGTTAACTAGTAGACCCAATGCTCCTTAAACACGCACACACACACACACACACTTCTGAGCATCTACAGCACTTCTTTCAGCTCCCATGCCGGTTCAGTGATTCATGGCTCACCCTTTACAAGGGTTTTTCCACCAGGTTATATCCTTGCCTGTTACACTGGCAGCCTAAAGTCAGCTCTCCCGGCCTCCTCATGGCTTCGTCCTTTGCTGCCTCGGCAGTGAGCTCCCCAGCTTCTGTATTCACAAGGCGGCCCAAGAAAGGATGGGTCAGAACAAACAGCCAATGCTTAGTTATACACAAAGGTAAAAAGATCCAACATAAATCTCTTTTAACTAAGCTACTATCAATTAACTATCAATTAACTGTGGGGAGGGGAACATAGAAAATCCTGTAACAAAAAAAAAAAACAAAAAGAAAAGCAAACTGCTCAGCCCAAACAGTGTCTGCATTACCATTATAATGGCAGCCTGAATGAAAACAGTGGAAAAAAAAAATCAAAGAGCTAAGTAGTTTGTTTTACAAAAAGGAAAAAAAAAAAAAAAAGAAAAAGGAGTTCCTTTGGCAGAAAAGTAAAAGGATCTTCAGCTGTCTTCTTGTCAAGTCAGGACAAGACCCTGGTCCTGCAGTTCTCCAGTTCCAGGAGCAAGTTTCACTGACGCTCTCCGCTGGTGATGAGAGGGACCATATTTTGTCCACTGTCACCCTGATGCTGGTGGATAAAAGATCTCTGTGCCCTACATTTTTATCTATTGAGGGCTCATCATCTAGTGTTTTCAAGGGGAAAAAAAAAAAAAGAAACTCAATGATAAGAAGAAAAAGATACCATAGAGCAGCTGCAGCTGTAATTGGCTGAAGGGCTAACAAACGACCTAATATTCTTCTAGCTAGGATTTATCCAGCTGCCCACTGTTCTGATTAAATAGGACTAATCCATCAGACGAAAATTGGTTCATTGGTTCAAGAAATAAACTTACCTGTTTCTTAATTTTTCTTTAATTTTATTATTAGAAGATAAAGCTCCATTTCTCTAAACCTAATGTTTCTTCTAAATTATTCATGGATAATTTTGTAAATTAACACATAAACCTACTCCCATAGAGCTCTCTTATGAAGCTGCTGTATCTGATCTTTATTTAAAGCTGTGAATTAAAACAAAGCACAAGATGAACCACTAAAACTCCCAGACTTTTGTATCAGTGAATATATTTCATACAAGCTACAGAGTTTTTTCTAGTATTTGACCTCTAGTATTTGACCAGAAATAGGAAGCTACCACAGTTATAATTAGCCTTTGATTGATCACAATATATACGTATCATTGTTCCACTTCTGAAAAATGCTATGTGTTCCAGGATAAATATGGCCTATTAAATTGTAATCAATAGGATTTTTTGAAGTCATTTGGTCTCCATCATCATAAATAATATAAAAGTAATGTTAAAAATGATAGAATCTTTGACAGGAAAGTTTTCTGCTTGGCACTGCCTGTATGTTGGTGCTGTTACCCCAACTAGGGAGAAACAGTTGGTCCTTCATAGGCAAAGAACGTACAGAAGTCTCTAGACAGCAAATATGTGAAATCTTAATTAATTTATTTACAAAGCTGCAAAGTCCACCCTTTGGTCCCTCCATTCCCCAACTGGAAACATTACCAAAGGGTTTCAGAGGGCACTTTATTTCAGTCCTCTCTCTTGATTCAACCTCTCAGCATCCTGCCCTTAATTCCTGGCTGGCAGACGGGCTCCCTTTCCCCCCGAACACCTCAGTGTGAATGCACCAGCCACAGACCTACACAGAGAAATTTTCCATCTCATCACCCATCTTTGGCTTAGCCTTCCTCATACAGAGGACAATAATGATTCAAAGACCCAAGTGCGCTGCTATCAAAAGAACTCAAATTTTTAGTATCAGATAGTGTACTACAGTATATTATACACCTTTGGCTAATGTCACTGTGCTTCAGCAAACATTATGGATCTAGTGCTAGTAAACATCCCTTGATTTGCTGCTAAGTCCTGCCAGCAGAATACATATTTAAAAAAAAAAAAAAAAGAGAGAGAGAGAAAGCAAGAAAGCCGGAAAACAGAACAGTACAGAGCACAGGAGCTTCCACTTGTTATGAATCCACTTAATGAGCAGAATGTTCCTTTTCCAGTGACATTTGTAAAAGCCAATTTCCAACACTGCATGTCTTTTTGCACTGAAATACATGACAAATCTTCCCTATAAAGTCATTCAAGAGCTTAGCATGCATACAAGCAAGCAAGAAGTATTCGCTGTGGCAGCATTTTCTTTTCCCCATTGCTCAAATGACCTCCGTCAATATCATGTTTCACTTCTGCTCCATATGGCTGAGGTCACGTTCCAAGATCTTGCTCCCCATCAGTGCAGAGATTGTCATGGCTTCAGGTCTGGAACAGCTTCACTGTTGAAACCAGGAAAGAAAATGGAAGTATTGGAAGGTTCTTCAAATAAGACTAGTGGAACGGACCCTTAAAAGAAGTAAAAGGCCAAAGACTGAAGAGTTAATGAATGTAAGATCCAACTTCCAAGCCTCTCTTCATCTACAATGAACAATGTGGTTTAGCTACCAGAGAAATGGAAAAACAATCGGAGTTGGAACGTGACTGGTATTTCACCAGATGGCAATTGCCTTTACAAGATCTAACTGGCCAGAGAACAGATCAGATTTTGGTGGATCTGACAGAGAGCCTTTACAAAACTAACATCTCAGCATTAGAAGAGTTCACTGTTTTACTCTGTTCAAATCAGTAATAGCAAACTGCCTACAAAATGACTGTAAGCATACAAACAATCAAAAGAATCAAAGAAAAGAGTATCAAAAGTTTTACTCTTAAATTTAACTTACATTCTTGTTAACTAATCAAGAGTGTGAGTTTTGAAAAAAAGAAACCAACAAAACCCTGCAACCTTGCTTGGTCTGATTTCCCATCTGCTCAAAAACAAAGGCAAAAAATAGAAGATAACATTAACAAAAGCGCTGCATACATTAAGTGCGAGTGAACGTTATTACTGAAAGAGCTGTGTATAGATAAAGTCCTTTGGCAAGAATCTTAGATGTAAGCAACCTACTGTCTCGCCTGAGGGACCCAATCACCAGCCATGGGTTCATTTCAACATTTCTGACATTTGGTCCTTAACTCTCTCCGACATCTGGGAGCCCCTTGGGACTGAGCCCTCCCGGCAGAACGGGAGAGACGGTGGCAGTTCCAGGGAATGGGTTTCTCCTGGGCAGAGTGAGCATTTTCTAGTATTAAAATTGGTGGTAGTCACCTCCCTGCTAAGATCGCTCCCCACTTCCCTTTTTCATCTTGCAGCTTACATGAAACCTGGGCTCTGTATAAGGCTCTGAAAAGCTGATCTAAAAAGAAACATCAAGGCTTTTACCGTCGTAAGAAACAGAGGCTCATAAAACTGTGATTGTTAAGCCTCCACAGTCAAGTGAAGCAGGAAAAAAAAATATCTAAAGGTTTTAGTAAACACATCTGAATTTGCCATCTTGGATAACTGAGTACCGCAATAAAGTGCCAAGAAGAGACTAATACATACTTACATGCCACTAATTTCCTGGTTTCAATAAATTCAATATAATAAAATTGACAGATGCTGTTTTACCTACACAAGTGATTCATGAAGGGCCCGAAACTGTAACGCTGCAACAAGATATGCCATCTGTGCTAGGGTTTTTTGTGTTTTGTTTTGTTTTTTTTTTAAATAAAAAGAACTGACTGGCCAAAGAGTGGTGACAGCACATGATTTGCTCAGCACAAAGTGAGAAGCTTGTGCCACCTTTACCTATAGAGGTAAGAGAATTACTGCTATTTTCCTATCCATTGTTTCCTCAGACTGTTATTTTGCATATGCTGAGAAGAAAGAAAAATAAATCAAAGAAATTACGGAAATTTAAAACAAAATTAGATATTTTTTCATGTCTCCTTTTAAAATTATGTTAATTGGCATGCATTTTTAATGACAACATCAGCAGCGAGTAATAAAAAGTCAGCAGGATCTACACATGGATGAATAACAACACACTAATGATAATTACATAAGCCTTCTGTGTAGTGACATGTGGGTCAGGAATTGAATTTGCACTCTCAGATTAAATCATCTATCAGGTCCCCACATCATCCGTAACAAATGTCACTGGTAGGTTTCTTTCTCATGTATTCGGAGTGCTCTCATAGTTCTGTTTTCTAACCTCCAATAAAAAATCAAGGCCAAATCTTGACTCCTAATGGTACTCGACAGGAGTGTTGATTGCAAAAGGGTAGCGACATTTGATTTTCAGAAACTTAGAGAATGTAATTTCTGCTTTGTATTTAAACATTTAGAAGGCCCTCTTTGATAAAGGATCGACTTAAATACATGTGTTTATAGTTACATACTGGCATAACTGCCTTGTTGAATCGGGACCTTTTTTTAAGCGGGTGACTTTAACGGTGAAGATTTAAAGACTGAGCAAAGAGTTTCTGAATTACTGAGATCAGGCCAAACTGGGAATGTTTGAAGTCAAATGCAAAGGCTGCCTTTAGTTTCAGAGAAAATACATTTTTACATCCTGTTTTTTTTTTGGCATAATGGGATATGCTTTCTTGTCATTATAGAACAAGCTGACAAAGTGGCTGAAAATAATTCTCATGAGATCGGAAGAACACGGTGCTTCCAAACAGGACTTTATTCTGTGGTACCAGGAAGCATTTGGCAGACTGAGTCACCTAACACAGGCTGTTTGGGAACCTTGAAAATGGCATCTGCCCTGCTCGCTTTAGGCACAGGTAGGCCAACAGTTTGCTTACAAAGCCTGTGGTCCTGAGCTACTCTGACAGGTGAAAAATAAAAGCTCATCTAATACCTGTTGTATTGAACATAACTGGCAGCATTTGGGTAGCTGGGGGCTGCATGGCAGAAGGTCATGAGTTGCCCTGAGCAGGTAACAGCTACGTCCAGCCAGCTCCGAAACTGGTGTGAGCAACCCATTGCCTGCCAAAACATCAACATTGACGGAGCACGTGGTGCCTCTGCTCAAATGCACTTCAGAAAAAGCAGCAGCCGCAAAGGGCAGGGGGACACATGGGGAGATGCTCTTGGGCAGATGCATGGAGGACCCACAGGGGAAGAGACATTTTTGGGGCATAGAGGTGACCTATGTCAGAGTGGGGACAATCTCAAGGGACTGCAGCCTGGGGTGACCCATGCCAGGACAGGGGCACCCCTGAGGCACCGTGGTCTCGCTGGAGCAGGGGGAAAATGAGCAAGAAGCAAGGAGCAGCAGAAAGAAACCATTAGGCACAGGATCTGTGGGCTCATGGAGTGAATAAGGAGGGATTGAGTGAAACCCACAGCAAAACCAAGGCAAGATGACACTAAGAGGAGGAGAGCAGTTTTGCCTTAAGATGAGCCTGGGAAGGAGGAAGGAAAGAGGCTTACTTAAGTGTTTGTTTTCTCATTTATGTCCCCCCCACAATACCTGAATCAGACGATGGTGTTAATTGGCAGTAAATCAGCTCAAGTAAAAGTTCCCCGAGTTGAGACTGTTTTGCCCACGACACCGTGTGTCTTCAGTTGTAGTTGTTGAAATGGAAAAGATCTACTGAAACATCTTGTCAAGCTTGACTTATACATTTACAATGGATGATGGAGAATCCACCACAACTCTTGACGCTTCAGGATGTATTTACTTTTTATCAGTTTCCTGTCATTGTTAAAAACATAGTTTAAATTGCCCAGTTCAGTTTCCAACCAATAGATTTTGTTACACCTTCAACAAATAGTGAGCTATTAATAAATCATGTTCAAGTTACTTCTTTAACCACCTTCAGTATTTAGATTGATATGAATCTTCAGCATCTTTTCTCTTCAGATTTTGTAGTTTTTAAATCATTTTACAGTTATTTGGCAATTTTTATCAAGTTTTCAATGTGATTCATTAGTTACGGACACCTGAACTGGTGTATTTTAGTAGCAGATGCACAAAAGCCAAAGAAAGAGGTCATACAAGCTCTATATTCAATTTAAATCTAAACAGGATTGTCTATTACTATCAAAAGATACACTGATTTGTTAAACTGTCTATTAAATTTGATGATTACACATGGAAGGGCAATACATTTTTAACTCAGCCTTTTTGCTTATGAATTTTACCTTGGACCAATATTTGCTGTGTTAATTTGATATGCTGTTACTCAGTTTCCATGGAGAAAATATCAATTTCTTTTCCTAGGTAGTGTAGATACCCAAACAGTGGTGAAACCATAGTATCTTGAAAGTCAAGCTATATTTTTGAATGTTCAGCATGAATCTCAGAAAGGATAAATAAAAAATTACTTTAATTATGTATCAAAGTACAATATGCATTTAAAGTTAAATAATGGGGAAATGTGGCCAGGTAAATATTTCAAACGAAATGTAAGGAATTGGCATTTTCTTCCCAGAATATCCTGTCCATTTTTTTTTCTATTAAACTAGCTATATTAAGTATGTATAGGTCATTAATGTCATTAATGCATAAAATCTAATAGTCTAATAGAAAACCTCCACCTTTTTGATAACTTCTTATCGGAGTCAGAACTCCATCAGGATAACTTCTGATTTCAAGAAGTTACTTTTATCCTGAAATACTAATTCCAAATGTCTTAATGGACTTGAGAAGCCAAAGTTAGATTCCTTAGTGTGGACTAGACAAAAACAGATGATTAGTCAAACAACGTATATATATGTTTGTATGGTTTTATCTATTTGCACCTCTACTTAAATAACTTCCTTGAGTCCAGTCACCTCTCCCAAAGTGACGACAGGCATCAAAAAGAGGAAGAGATTATTGAGGACACTTGCCTCATTCAGCACTGTGTTTCGGAGGGGTAGATTTAGATTTACTAGCAATTACAGCTAGATGACTACATGAATTTTGTGTTAAATTAATTCAGTCCTAAAGTTCTGTGCCCTTTTATTGCTGTAGGGCAAGTTTTACTGGAATTTACAGATCTCTGAACTGTGGATTGATTTTCACTTTTACCAACAAAATCCTGTACAAACACATTTTTTTACAAGCGTTATTCAGGCTTACTTCTCTTGGATATAATATATACTGTGTTCAAACTGATTATTTTTACCAGAAATGTCACCTGACTTCTACCCATAGTTATCTCTTAAGCATACCAAGCACACCGTGTAATCCTGCTCATCAAATGTCCTCATCAGGTGTTCTCAGAGGCCAAAGTGGTAGTTTTCACACTTTCACAAGCCAAGATTTTCTTTCAACGAAATAAAAGCACAGATGAGGCTGATGCATGACTCCAGTATGGAAATGGCATGTGGACAGGATATGTATTCAGCAGCACTGGAACCAGATGTACATCTTGGTGACCAAGACCGATAGATCGGTTAATACCCAGGAGAGCAACTCTGTTGCTAGATACAACTTGAAAAAGTTATATATAACTTGAATAAGAGTCCTGAGACAAGCCAGAGATGGTATGAACAGGATGTTCATCAATGGAAGCTTCCTTTTTCGTTCGTCATTGGATGTTCTTTCAGCAGAAAGTGGTGGGACTGTGCTTTCACACAACTCTCATAAGCCAAGAATAAAAACTATTATGGTGGGACTTGTGAGACTGCATAAACATTTTTGGTTTTTTTCCCAGTTTGTAGTTGAGAAGCAAACAGAAGATGGATATTCAAAAGCTAAACAGTGAAAAACAGAAGGAGAAGACAATAATAATTAATAACTGGTACTATTACTACTTATAAATTATAAAAATAACTAATAACTACAACAATAATACTATTTTATTTATTATAATAAAGTTTTAATTTACTCTTAGAAGAATTTTTTCCCCCCAATTTTTGTATGTATTTTTCTATTTGACGTCTCTGAGGACACAAACTTCCAGGAACAGATATCAAAATAAAGCTGATATGTGAAAAGTCCAATATAAACATTGGAGAAAAGGATAGTCCTTAAGTCAGAAAAATGAAATTAGAAAAGAGGATATGACCCTGTTCCTATTCACAGAGAAGCTCCTTGTTCATCCATGCAGACCTCCTTATGACTTTGCTTCATTTCCTACGGGTAGGGATGGACCATTCTTGAGTTCAGAGTAAGTAATTCTTGAAAATTAGCCAGCTCTCCTGGACCCTTCTTTTCTCCAGGGCTGTATCCCTAGGATTCTCCCAGGCAGATCCTTGGACTCGTGGATGTATAAAAGAATCACCCTTCGTCTTAAACACATCAAACTGGGTCTCCATTATCCTTTGGAGATGAACATCATTGGGAAATGAGGACTTGTCTCAAAGACCAAACACCCCTTGGTTCCCTCAAAATTTCAGAAGCCAACAAGGTTTGGGGAATTAAACTCTGAGGAACAAAATGAATTAGAGCAAAGACAGCAGATGGAGGAGACACAGCACCACTGGACAAGTCAGAGCAGTAAAATGAGAAGGAAAGTAGGTATGGAGGAGATAGAGAGAAGAGGAACTGGAGAAAGGTTACATTTGTGAAGACAGAGGAGAGAGGATGAAAAAGTGAGAGTGTTCTTACCTGGGGTAAAATCCAGTACTGGGATTCTGCAGAAGACAATGAAAATTTCAAAATGTTTCATAAATACTGGAGAAAAGAATTCTTTTCTCTATTGGAACTCTCCATTTTCTTTCTCCCTTCTGTGAAGTAAATTCTGGCTTTCAGAAGTACAGTTGATTGACATGGTAATTTACAGAGAAGAAAAGAACCAAATTATACTGGTATAAAGTTCACGTGATAGATGTGCAACGCTGAGGCCAACAGTATAAGCAAGTGACACTGTATTTCCCTCTTGAGAACATAAGCATGCTAAGCTGCTGAATGAGAAAAACTACTGGGAAACACAATAACAAGGAGATCATGAATAAAATCTGCAACTATGATAATCTTACACTTACAGCTTTTCAACACAGCACCACCAGATAGAAGGAAGTGTACAACTTTAAGATCAAAAGGCTAGAAAAATACCTTACACAGACTCACTCTTAGGGTTAGCTTATTACTGCCTGAGGTTTTCAGTCTGAAAGCATGTCTATAGCATACATGCAGTGAGTCTGATATGCCCAAAACCCATGAAATTTGCTGATGACCGAGGCATGCCTGTAAATGTGAGGCATCTCGAACTCTTTGTATGGTTGTGCCTTTGCACATCATCTATGCAGCTCATGTATCCATGAAATAAATCCTATACATCATGATGGACACCTTGGCCACATCTATAATTGTAAATTAAGTGTCCACAAGCTTTGCCAGCACTTAAACATGGCCAAGCCTACTAGTGCACTGTAGGAGCATCCTCTGCCGAGGTTCTGTCCGGCAACAAGAACCATCATTCCAGGAAAGTCCGGAGGCTGGCTCAGCTGGTTGGCCTGGGAGCTCACAAGCGTTCCTAGGCACAGGTAACTCAGGAGCTTAGATGGAATAGAATCATAGAATCATTTAGGTTGGAAAAGACCCTTGGGATCATCGAGTCCAAACATCAACTCCACTCTACAAAGTTCTCCCCTACACCATATCCCTTAACACCGCATCTAAACGACTCTTAAACACATTCAGGGATGGTGACTCCACCACCTCCCTGGGCAGCCTATTCCAGTGTCTGACCACTCTTTCTGTGAAGAATTTTTTCCTAATGTCCAGCCTAAACCTACCCTGCTGCAGCTTGAACCCATTCCCTCTTGTTCTATCGCTAATTACCTGTGAGAAGAGACCAGCACCAACCTCTCTACAATGTCCTTTCAAGTAGTTGTAGAGAGTGATGAGGTCTCCCCTCAGCCTCCTCTTCCTCAAACTAAACAGTCCCAGCTCCTTCAATCGCTCCTCAAAAGATTTATTCTGCAGGCCCTTCACCAGCTTCGTTGCCCTCCTCTGCACTCGCTCCAGCACCTCGATATCTCTCAATGGAGCCAGTATGACCTGCTGGGCAGCAAGAAATTTTGGACATGGTCCTCCTATCCACTAGGGTAATCCTTTACAGCAGAAAAAGAGGACTTTGGCAGGTATGCTCCGTAACTAGAATGTAACTTTTATGCATAGCATACCCAAATGCATATATAATTAAGAAGTGATGGCAATTAGTAGCACCCACCTACTTTGGGACAGTTTACGTGCTTGTGCTGTGTAACACAGCTGCACCCCCAGTTACTTCAGTGTGAATGCTGTGCAGTCATGCACTTTTCAGTGGGACGATGAGCATAAAGTATGTTAATAACTTTGAGGGTGTAAGCAGGCAGACAACTAAATAGTAAGAATTTAGAAGTACAAGAAAAGGTTGTTGTGTAAAACAAGTACTTTATCAATAAACCCCTATCATTGAAGCAATAATAAACCTACTTCTCTATGCCATCAGTCTTCAAGATAAGAAAATCCGCGTGTATGAACCCCATACTCTTTAATAACATTTTGTATCAACCAGCAGAAGGATCACTTTTGAGGCAGAAACAAGGAGTGTTTACTTTTCTAAATGTCTGATTAGCATTTTTTTCTTTTACACTCCTGCATCTGCTAAAGCTGAGACCTGTCCTGCTCGGTAGAATGATAGAGAATTTATTTATTTTCCGCAACAGCCGCTTCTTGGCGAAGTGACAGGGGGGCATTACTGCACCGGGCTGATAGCGGCAGCGGCAGTATGGGTTTTGCTGCACTTTGGCTGGATGTTCGGATTTGGGGTCCTTCTGCATATGCATGTCAGTTCCAAACAAATCTCAATCTATTCTAAGGAAAAAAAAAAAAATCAAAACATTAATGATGCCATTGGGTTTCTTTCTTTTCTGGGTATGTGCTTTGAATATGACTGTCCAACAATCAAGAGTTTTCATTTCGTGCAATGAAATGCTTGTAATGCCTCTGCACGAGATGGCCCAAACCCATATATTAAGGTTAGAGGAAATAATTTCTTGCTCCTTGACAAGTGGTAGACATCTTTATGCAGGTAAAACAAACATTCAGTTGTTCCTATATTTGTGAACTGGTACCTCATTTACACTTTTTAACACCGGAGCAAAAAACTACAAGCTGCATAGCCACAGAAAATCAGTTAAAAAATACTAAATTCTGCAAAATGTGTAGCAAAGTAAGAAAGTGCAGCTAATTTTAATTCACTGCTTATGACAGGTGAACTAGTCCTTTGAAATACATATTTTTGTACAATGTCTAAAAGGGATTTAATCTATTAGATTCTCTAGTTTTTGAACTATAGAGATATTATGCTTATTATTACTTTATTGTTTTACTATAGTTAGTATTTCGGTTCATTTTCTGACATTCACTATGGACCTTTCTTTTTGTCTCAGGACTAGCTTTAGCTTGACAAAAACACATGCTGTGTCAAAGAACTGTTTTCTTCATAACATGTCTTTAGGATCTTAATGCCATAGTTCACCTCTTGTATATTGTATATCATTGATCTTGAAGACCTTGAAACCCATTTGATCTTTTAACTTTTAGAACTTCTTAATACCAGTTGGTAGGTATTTTAATATTGAATTTAAAATTACTTTGTGGGCTTGGATTGTCCAGAGATTTTTCTTGTGTTTCTTTTTCGGTTCAACCAAAGTTTTGAAGAAGTAAGTCGATTTTGCTGCAGAGAAGGGATAACTATAGCCAGAGGACAACTTTCAATAACACTTCCTCTTCATGAGCACTTCTTTCCTCGAGCAAAGGTAGTGCACAGAAAATGCCAACCTGTAGTACAAGCACGCAAGGGTGAAATCAGAAAGGCCAAGCACAAAGGACATTCAAATCAACAAAGAAGTCACTCTTGAAATACATCAGCAGTAGGAGGAACACCAAGGTAGCAGTTGGTCAGCTACTTAACGGAGAAGGAAAGGCATCCCTAAAAAGGTTGACTGTAATCAGATAATTAACATAATTGGTACCAGAGACAAAAGGGTACCATCTCAGCCTTAAATAGGTTAGAGAGCACTTGTATGAGCTATATGTTTTAAAATGACATGGGCATAAGGGACGTCATTGGAAGGTGTGACTGGTTCAGTCACAGGGCTGTCAGGAGTTATCTTCCAGAACTCGTGAAAATGAGTAATGCAAGGAAGACTGGGGGAGGACAAACACAATAACCACCTAGATTTCAAGAGGAGTCAAGGGAATTGGTATCATCAGCTTCATTTCACTGTCTGGAAAAATGCTAGCACAAGCTAATGGTTTATAAGCACACGCAGAGATAAAAAATAAACCAGCTACGGTCAACGTGAATCTGTCAAGAAGAAGCTGGGTCACCCCAGTCTAACTTCCTTCCATGACAGAGTAACAGGCACCGTGGACTGAGGAGCAGTAGATGTCACATCTTGATTTCAGTAAAGCTTTTAGCACTACTTCCATGACATTTTCATAAGGAAACTGGAAAAATACGGTCTAGACCAAACTGTTACCAAGTTAGTCAAAAGTGGGTGGAAAACCATCCTCATGCAGCTGTAGTGGCAACCATAGGAGTCAGTTCTGGCACGGCTCCAGTTCCTTACAGCATTTTGGTTAAAGGGATGGGTGACAGGACAGTGAGTTCGGAGCGGGAGGCTGGGCTCAATGACTGACTGAGGGCCCTTCCGACAGGAATTATCCTGTGATACTGTGGTCCTGTTTCCTGAACTTGCAGATGATACCTACCTGGGAACTACTGTTAGCTCGTTGGTGGATAAGATCGGAATTTAAGATGATCTTAACAAACTCAAGTTGTGACTTAAAAGCTTAGGATAGCACTAAGCACTGATAAATAGAACGTTCTACACTTAGAAGCAATTAAGTGTTCAAACACAGGATGGGGAAGAAGCAGCTAGAAGCTTTTTTACTGGGAAAGATGCAGGGGTTACTGGGACCAGCCCGGGCATGAGTCAAACAGGCTGTGGACAAACCAAACACTGTTCTGGGACACAGGAGCATAATTTCTGCCTCTCAGGAATGCAAATCAGTCCTGCCCCTCGGCTCAGCCCCAGCCGAGATAAGATATTCACTCTCGGGAACTGAACAGCAAAAAAGAATTTGAACTAACTGGAGACAGTCCACAGAAGATCAATGAAAATGGTAAGAGGTTGGAAAACATGACCTATAAAGAAAGGCTGAATATTAGGATTGTTTAGCTTAAACAATGGAAAACCAAGAGAGACAAATTAACTGCCTAACTATCTAATAGACTGCTGGGAAGAGGAAAGGAAAAAGTTATTTTCAGTGTCTGTGAAGTGTAGATAAGACTGAATGGGCTTAAACAGCAGCAAGGAAGATTTGGGTTAAATATTTGGATAAGCTGTCAAATTGTAAGAACAGTGAAGTGCTGAACCAAACCGTGTGCGCGTCGGGAGGCCCTGCAGAGCGGCTGAGGCACAGCAGCCTCAGCAGCAGCCTGAGCTCGCGGGGGGACAGCAGGGACAAGTTGGCCTTCAGATACCCGGCAGTCCTATGTTTCAGATTCTATAACACATGAACAAAATCAGCCTTTTTTTTTGCAGCACCAGGAATACCCTAATATTTAATCGTGATTTAAGCATACTTCATAGCCCACTTTCCTAATGCCTTACTCTCCTTCGCAGTCCTTAAATATAATATTTTTTTTAACCACATCGCAATCATCAGATGCCAGAGATGAACCCCTTTTGACTGACACCTCACACATACTTTTTTCTATTCCTCCAAAGCATTATTTCATTTTTTGCCTAAGTCTCTATAAATCCTTTTTTATTAAATATTCAAGTACCATTGGCACTAGCATACATATCATTCCTCTTTACCGTCACCTACGCACTTCATAAAGATCTTGATATTATTTCTCTGAAAATTTAGAAGATGCAGAATGGAGCAGGTCTGTTCCTCAAGTCCAGTAACACTCTACGAAGTCCCTTGAATCACACAGCTGTTTTCCCTGCCTTTGCATTTGATTTTAAAGGAATCGACACATGCACATTTTCCCCACCCAGATTAATTCTGTTCTAGGTAGCACGACTTTTACGTAACAGAAATAGGTGATACTGAACGTATTTCTAGATTACTTTTGAAACTGTCTTACACAGCGAAGAAGACAAATCAGACTTGCCCGGCAACAGAAGCAAGGAATTTTAGAACCAGGAAACTAAAGGCCCTGAAATTCTTATTATAGGAAACCAAAACAAAGACCCTGAATTTGAAAAATGCTGAGCACACAGTAACTTTTAAATTTCCTAACCAGAAATATTATAAAATACCTTCAAACAGCCATTTTTAAGAACCTAGCCATCAAGTTTTGTAATTTTATACTACCAACAAGCTGCAGATCTGTTTTTCCTTCAATATTTAAATTTCTCTCCCAATTTAGAGCCATGAAAGATGCTCTCAATATTTGCAATTCTATATAGGTACTAAAATTTTAAACCAGTTGGCAAAATCACTTGTGCTAAAAACATAACTAAACTTCTTTTTCACCAGTCTTATGCTGACTCTCTCCTTATCCATGCTTCTTTCAGTGACACACTATCTGTGCTGGCTGCATTTTCCTAAGGCTCTGAGGACATTTATTTGGACTTGCTGAACTGTAAATGCTCACTTCTGGAGGGAACCCAGGGCTACGGTCTATTCTGGCTGCTACGGGTCAGCTCCTGCTCACGCTCATGAAAAAATCGGAGGCTTGGACTTTTCCACTCAATAACCCAAAGGAAGGCAAGGAATCTATGTTAGGTTTATTGCATTTTCACAGCTAATTTTATTCTTTTCCCCAAAGGATAGATACCATGCTGCACAGTGCATAAGTGAGTGAGCGAAGGGTGAGGCACTGCGTACAAGCGTTCCCACCATCCCCCAGATTTGCTCCTTTAAAAACCAGAAACGCACACATCGCCAGCAAAGGTTCTGCCCGATGGATGCTGGGCTGAGACTTCACAATCAGGGGGCATGAAAACATGATTTGCAGGATGGATCTGAGCAGCTGGGAAAGAATCAGGAGCAAATAAGAGCATTTGTAGCAAGGCCCAATATTTTCTAAAAGAAAAAAAGTGTCTCCTTCTTTGTATGAATGTCAATAGTAATTTATTTATTCACCATAGCAAGATTTCTTATTAACAGAAGTCAATTATATCCAATATATTCAGCTGATTTTCAGATGTGCTTTTTCTATCTGGGATCTTAAACTGTTCTCTGCCCTAGTTGTATATGCATGAGGATGCTCAGGGATACTGGAAGAAAACTCTCATCTTTTTCTTAGAAAGACACGGAGATAAGGCTCTGAAGACTACGAGACCAGGACAAAGGACATAGAACAGAAGGGCTTTAGAAAGGTGACCTGTACACAGAAATTCCCTTTTATTAAGGGTGTCATCAGCTTCCCTAAAGTACATTCCAGGTATTTTTTCCCGATGGACTTGTGAAATAACTGTTGGTTTGATCACTGCTGGTGAGTCAATAGGCACAATAGGTTGAGCGCGTGAACTTTCAATACTTAAACAACTGTCATTCAAACAAGATATCACAAAGTCCTCTCATCAGTGTCTGCTATGTATTTGCAGAGTACCAGTGTCCAGGTGCCTGAATTATCTCAAAAAATGCTGCTTTATATCTATGTCTAGCTCAGTTTCCATAAAAAAAAAAAAAGCTGTACTAATAACGTACTCTGTCTCCACAAGCAGGTATCAGTGCCTGTGACTCCATCTACTTTCCTTATCATGGAAAGCTGTCTCCAAGGCGGTGGTGCACAAAGGTATTGCTATTTGGTGGCCCTTCGACTACAAGCCATGTCATCCGACAAAGGCGGTAACAGCACACCCTCTGCACACCAAGCAGCGATAAAGCCTTCATTTGTGAAAAGCGCCTTGATACCAAAGGCTGTGTTGCTGTCTCTTTTCATCCACCAGTGGAAAAGGAAACAGCGAGAAAAAAAATAAATAAAAAATGCCCTGGCTCTGGCCTGAGGAAGAATTTTTTCCAGTGTATCAGTATTTCACTTCCATGGACTGCACAACTCAGACAGTGCTTTCAGATGTTGCCAAAGTTGCCAAGTGCAGGGAAGGATGATGTGAGCTTCAGGGCATCATTTCTATTGAAGGCCAAGTCCCAGGGCCGGGGGAGAAGGAGGGCTTGTTTTCACCACAACTAAAGCTCCGCACTGAAGAAAGACAAACCCAGAAACCCTGTGTTTTCGCGGTTGGTTTTCTCCGTGCCGTGTGCTTTTGCTGAGGGACAGGAAAACTGAAGAGAGCGAGACCGCAGCAGCCTGTTCTCTCCTGATGCCATCTGCTGGCTGAACTCATCCCCTAAGTCTGGGCTGACCTAAGGAGAGCACATAGACGTAAAAAAAAGGTCAAGGCTTAATTTATTAATACTTATAAGGTCCTTAGCAATCCCCGCTCAAAAGTCAAATATTTATTTTTTAAGACAGAATAAAAATGTGCAGAAATATTTTACAGGTTTTAAAAAGAAAAAAGAAGGAAAAGGGCAAAAGTCAGTATTTAGGTAGTACAGATTTAACAAATTGATTTGCATTCCATTGCTTAGATGAAAGCTTGTGAAAAGGAATTAGCTTGAAAAGTTATTGCTGCCAGAAGCAGAGCTGGTCCCTGACTTTGTACAGCCCCACGCAAAGACAAATATCTAAGCAGAACTTAACAAGTTAAATAACCTGCATGACAGTACTAGCTGAGGGAGTTTGCCAGGTGCTGGATATGAAAAAAAAGGTCATTGGATTATAAAGTGCATAGGGTGGCACTGTATTCTTTCTGGATTTGGACAGATTTTGGCAGAAGGGGCTGCCACTTGCTGCTAACAAGACCCTCAGATGGTTCCACAGCTGAAATAATAATAATAATGACTGGAAGATAGACAAAAGATGGTGTTTAGGAGGCGTTGTTCTGGTATTTCTGAGCAGGCCTATGAAAAAGCTATTTGTTGCCCCCCCTCTAACACTCACACCCTAACCACCAGTACTCGAACCTCTCTTTGCAGGGTAAAATGATGAAACCCCTTTTTTTTTTTTAATTTTTTAATATAATGGCTACTGAATTTCCATTTCAGGAAGGCCTTCCAGACTTCAAAAGATAACTGATTTGAAGAGTATAACTTGGACTGGTTGCCTTTTGGGTGCCATGGACATCTAATTTCTTCTGCTGTGGGAATGAGAAATAAAGGAGGTGTATGCCTGGATTGTTGTTGGTGTTAAGCACGTTCTGGACGGGGCTGCAGATGGAGGCAAAGTACTGAAATACACCCGGCATTACCTACCGAAAGCAGTATAATCACTTTCATCCACAGACTATTCTACTTACAACAACTTATTATACAACACCTAGTTTTATTCTACTAGTATAAGATGATTAATATTTGAGTTACATCAGAAGTCATTCAGACTATGTCTTACATCGTCATTTAAAAATCTTTGTCAAAGGACCAATTTTCCTCACATTTCTATTTCACCAACCTGTACATACAAAGGATGTGCACAAGCAGGATCTCCCGCCTAAGGCACTGAACGTAAAATAAATAAACAAATGACAAGTATTATTTCATCTCTTTATTTTTTTTTTTTCGGAATATTTTAATATTGAAGTCCAAGTTGTTATTTTCAAGGCATAGGGAAGGGGAAAAGGAAAGGGAGAAGAGAGAAGTTATGAAGACAAATTATTTTAATTTATGGTTTTGTGAATGGTCATTTCTGTAGGCAACAAAATGTTGTTTTCTTAAAAAAAAAAACCAAACAAACAGCACCATTAAAGAAAGCATGATCCCTGAATTCTAAACAAAACACTGTCTCAAACCAAAAAAATTGCTAAAATGCTTGTTTCACCCAGTCATGTCTGGTGGGGTAACGAAGCAAAGCATAACAGCATTGAACTGTAGCAATCCCGCTGAAACCAACTACACCCCCTTCTGAAGATTCAGAGAACCACCTTCCGAGCTTGTCCTGTGGGAATAATATTTTCTTTGGTAGAGGACTGAAGGAGGGTATTTATTTACTTCACTGAATGCAGATAGAAAAAAACATCTATGCACGTTAGGGATCTCCCCAGTAAATCTGTATTTCTCATGCATGTTAGGTACGAGTGGATTTCACATCGCTGTTATACTGCAGGAGTAATACTGCCCTACAAAGGCATAGAATGGCTAATGTCGAACAGATGTAAACATTCAGAATACTGACAAAAAAAATAATAACAATACATACACACAAAAAACCCTGTACTGAAAATGTGAATCGAGTTAAGTTCCCGTAAAGCAGAAAAAATATTTTACAGCAGTACAAGAGAATTATGGCAACAAAGTAAAGCACTTTTCTTGTAACATTCATGAACAGTACAAATACAACAAAGTTATTCTACGGACTAAATTATTCTTTAACTATCAAATATAGTACAAAGCGAAATATTATGTGCTATAAAAGAAGCAGCTCCTTAAATTAGACTAAAAAATGCTTTTTTTTTTTTTTTCTTTTTTCTTTTCGTTGGTTTTACAGTGACAAAGCATGATGACCGAAGACGACAGGATTTCATAGATTCAGAAACATTTAGCCACACGGGTCCATGATAAATCCACTGAATATTTTGCTGCTTGCCCCCCCAGTGTTCTGCAGAGCCACGAGGCACTGCGCTGCTGCCAGGAGACTGCAGAAGCCATTCAGTGCTCAGAGCAGGGCCGTTCACGCGTGTCAGCTAAAATGATCCCTTTCGGTGACGCTTCTCAGCTCATCTTGAGTGTTTATCCTGGTACTTCACCACACCTTGGAGAAACTGCTAAACCAGAGGCTACAATACCGATTCTGAAATTGTGCGTGTGTTTATAAGGGGAAGGGGGTGCAGCATAAGGTAATTTTACTTCAGAAATTGCATTATAAAGCACCATATGCACCAGCTTCAAAACTGTGCAAGGAATTGCAGGGCCCTGAAAAACCACCTGCACGTTCTGTAGCTTACCCTGACAACATGCACCACCCTCAAGAAGAAAGTATATAGTACAGAGAATACACCTTTTGCTTTATGGCTCAACCTCGATTTTTGTCTTTTAAACACTATTTCACGTACTAGACCTCAGCAGATAAATAAAATGCAAACAGGGAGCATCCAGTTCACCATTTCTTAATTATTTCTTTTTTAACATTATTTCAAAGGGAATTTCTGCTTGGAAAATTAGTTCAGAACAGAAACACACAAACACACACACACTGCAAATGCCCTAACATTATCTGCATATCTCACAGGTATGCAATTAAAACAATAATGAGGGAGGAAAGAAAAAAAAGAATGTTTCTCCCTCTCACCCAAAAGTGCTGCTCCAGGGGTAGGAGTAGGGGAACAATTTTGGAGATTCAAAAGAAAAGAAAAAAAAAGGTAAATTATACATGCTGGACATTGGGACACATACGTACGCACACGCAAACACAGAGCAGTGTGTTCTTAAGCAATTCTTCCACCACTTTTCAGTGCATAAACTATTAACACCCCACGGTGCAAACTGTATGGTCATTAGAAAACACAATGACATTGGGCCTGAAACCTGGACAATGAAACAAAAAAAGAAGTCATTCAAAATTAACCTCTAAATGTGATTGTGTTCTTATTGAAGACCAAGGCTCACTCTTCCCCAAGCATTTGTGTGCTACCAGAATCCAAGTAAGGTTTTCAGTCCCACTGGGATTCAGTCAGGCTCTTATGTCACCACAGTTGCTTTTGAGTGTTTTAATACCCTAAAAAACTATCATCTGCAACAACACTTCACGACTGTTGGCTAACATATTGGTCAAGTTTATGCCTGGTGCAGCTCCAACGACTCAAGAACGGAAGGAGTGGAACTGCACTATGGAAGAGTTTGGTCAGTTTTGTAATACAACATAGCACCATCCAGTCTAACGCCATTTTAAATAACATTTTATCATGACCTCACACATGCAAGTTGCAATCCTGATACAAAAATGACAATGTGACATGAATGAGTTACCTACCACATTAGTCACACTCTTATCCTTTGAACAAAGTAAAACTATTTTGTGGCTGGAATTTATTTCTATATTATGTCAGTCAATACAAGAAGTTTTTCAAGATGCAAGTACGAACAAATATTGACTTATGTGCTGTGGACAGGAAAACCTGAGCTAGAAATAAGGATTCCCAGCAGGCTTATACAAACACAGGTTATTAGAAGTCTAAGACTGGTTGCTCTCTTTTTTTTAAATAGAAGTATCCTACCTCTACCAAGGACAAATACAATGCAATACAATTCCAATACAAAGGCTCCTCAAATATGTATTTTATATGCACGAGCTGACTCCACTCATGCTTACTCATGAGTATTTTCCAGTCACTGTTTTGCCAGCAGCGGGCATAGCACTGGATGCTAATTTTCATGTGGTTACTTTTAGGTTTTTGCTTGGCTGGCTTATTTTCCTACCAGAAGACCTGAAAGTGCTGAGAAGCCATTTCTTAACTCACATGTCATATTAAGGAGCACTTTTGTATAGAAAAAATATATTATTGTATCAGCAACAAATTTGTTAGTGTAATTATAAATGGCCTTTGTACCACACAGTGTCAAAAATAATATCGATATGTTGCTAATTACAATAAAAGAGAACATCAAGGTGCACCATAGAGCTTCCTGTGACAGGAATGTACATTGTAGATATTCCAGCTCACTTTTAAGACAATAAATGGCATTTATCATGTTTGTGAAAATGGTCCCACAAGAAAATAAATGTGGTTCCTCCATTCAATAGAACCTCACTAATATGCACCCATGTCAGGGAATCCAGTTAGAGCTTATGAATAAGTATGCAAACAAACACCATATAGAAAAGGTATAGTGTAAAACGCGGTATACTTTTTATTTCCTAAATGTAGTTCTATCATTCACACTAATGTTTCAGAATGCAACAGTAAATTGCACCACGAAACCCAAGCAGTGTTACATCTCACACATTCGTACTACATTGCTCTCTGAGAACTGTGGAAGGAAAATCAGTTTTCTTCAGCAGACTGTAAGGTCTTTGGATTAGTGAGGTTCTACTGTAATGGTAAAAATAACATTTCTTTCTGATGCTGACATTTGGGCAGACCCAACCACATATTGGCAGATGGATGACTTGCACTCCACACTTTGTGTTCTTGAAGTGGGAGTAAAAAAACCCAAGGTATTTTCATCTCCCCAGCAACTGCATGTGCTTTATCCCTTTATAGTATTTTCCTTTTAGGTGAATAGGGCCCCAAAAGTATCATTTTTCTTCTCTGCTGTTACGGTGGCTAGCGCATTTGGAATGCGGCTATAGTCCTAAATGTAAATACAGTACTGGATAAATACTGAAGATTACTTTAAAGATGCAGTATCCCTTGCAAAAATTTCTAAAAGGTAGAGTAAGGGGTCTGGATTCCTTTGAGAAAAAAAGTCAGTGTTGTAAATAAGTCTAAGAATTACTTTAAGTGGCAAAACTCTGAGATGTTGTTTAAAATAGAGTAACTCACATAAGAGGAAAAACAACTGATAACCTAATATTCAACCAATACACAATTAGAATCTTTCCTTATTCATTCACCATACGAATGCATGATTTTTAGGCCACGGAAAGGCTAAAACATCCAGAACCTATTACATAAGGCTGACCTTATATATATATTTGGGACTGACAAAACGAGCGGAAAGATTAGAGAAAAATACAAATAAAGAATATGTGAGTGGGAAACAAGAAGAGAAAACAGGTTTCTAATTCCCAGTAGAGAAGTCACTTTCTCCAGACTCTACTGAAGCCAATGTGATTCCAGTGTTGGTCCCACTAACCCATCGCATATACGAATCTTTCTCGAGGAATCAACAAGAAGAGATGAGGAGCAAGATTTGAATTCCATAGTCCCCGGCGGGCATGTAAGGAAACTCCTCTAACAATCTAAATTCCTCCCTTATTTTTTGCTAGGTGAAGTGACTGTATTTTAGCCCTCGATAGTGAAAGTCAACTGAAGAAGACAATCCTGTCAGCAGAAAAACTGCAAACTTAGAAGCTAGGATGGCCAATACCCCGCACCTTGCCACTACCCCACTCAAAACAGTCACTATTCTGCATAGTTACTCCACTTCTTGCAGAGCTATTCTTCCACTCATCTTCAACCTGCAGCTTGTATCGGTTATCAAAAAGTGGAGAAAAAATGTGCTGCACTTTGTGCAAATAAATAGAAGCTACGAATGACATGCATTAATGCCTTTTTTTTTAGCACAGCAAGAGAGATCATAGAAGCTGCAGTAACAAGGCTATTTTGTTTTTAAACTACTTCTACCGGTTTCCTCAAAAAAAAAATAAACAAAATAAATCAACTAATTGCAAACCATTAGTGGCCTAAACTGTTCCAATTTCTCCGTTCCTTTGTCCTGCTCTCCCACGCTGATAAGGGATACTGCATCTTTGATTCATTTCCTACCGTACAACCAGACAAGCTACACACAGTTTGGAAGGCCCTATGCAGTCGTCGTGACAGAAGGCTCCGCAGCCCTTGCACACGATCATGGCTTTCAGCCTGCAAGAGCATTTCAGTTCCAGTTCATCGGCATTGCTACTGTCAGCAAATTTCTGAAGCGGGATCTGCGCGTTCTGGTTAGACAGGCCCGTGGCAGTGTTCGAGCCACTTCCTAAAATCCCAATCGACTTCTCAATCGCAGATGCTGCCCTTTTGAAGCTTGTGCTACCAAAGTGTATCGTTGGGTAATTTCCACAGAGCTGCTGCTGCGGCTGCTGCGGCTGCTGCGGTGGGTGCTGCGTCTGTATTTTCTGAGCAGCAAGTTGGGTAAAAGGCTTTTGTGGCTCAGAAAGTAAATAGGAAGAGAAATCTGCATTTTTTAATGCAAACGCTTTTAACTGTTCTTTCACTTCGTTCTGATCATAGGAAGCTTGTTTCATGCCCAGTTCGCAGCTGCTGCTTAAACCTTCCTCAAAAGAAATAGGTTCAGATTTTATATTGCTACAGATGCTTGCTGGCTGAGGCCAACTAAGTCTTTTAGTGGTTTCCATAGTGACTGTCGGTTGTTTTTGATCAGAGGGGACTTCTGCATTTGGGTGAGGAGGGGGAGGAGGCGGCAGGGGAGGAGGGGGAGGAGGGGGATGCACTAATGTTTTACTCTGCAGAGTCTGAGAGGCACTGGCAATGTCATCACCTTCCTTAATTTGAATATTAGGGGAAAACACACTTCCTAGCCTCAGCTGGTGAGCTGCTGTAGAAATATTCACATCTCCCAAGCCCTTCTGTTCCAGGTGTCTGCTAAAAGCAAATGCGTTGCAGCCAGGTGGGCCTTTTGAAGTAGTTTGCAACAAAGCTGCCGTAGGAATGGGGCCTCTCGCAGCCATGGACATTTGGTAAAAATGCTGTCTATGTGAGGTACTAGCTTCTGCGTGAAAGCTGCCATTTTTGTCAATGTGAAATAAGCTCTGCTGGAAACTGCACGAAGGCAAAGGCCTCTTCTGCTGCTTGATCTCTGGGCTGTGAGCGATTCGGCTCTGAATGGCGTGTTTGTTCAGCCACTCCTGCTTAAATGGCTGACCATGCCCTAGCTGATTCATGCTGGAACTAATTACACAAGGAGCCACTTTAACATCTGTGTCCATTGACACCTTCCCAGGCTCACATTTAATTTGAGCATGTTCCCCTACAGTCCTGGCCATCCTCTTTTTCGGATGGTTTTCACGCTTTCTGATTTGGAGTGGGGCTATGCTGCCTGCGGTAAATCCTTTACCATCTGGATTAGGAGAGTTGGAAGGATGTTCAACAATATTTCTCTCGGACACTGCTGTTTTACATACTGAGGTAGTTTGCAAAGGCAAGGGAAGCCTGTTAATTTCTAGTTTGGCTCCTGATCTGGGCTGCGGCAGCACTTTCTCTAAAGGCAGATTCCCTTGCAGTAACTGTGTCACTAAAGGATTGTTGGCCTCCACTGACGACAAGCGACAGCTAGAGCCCCCGGCACTGGTAACTCTCTTTAGGGTTTCTGTCGTCAGGGACAGGGAGTCTTCCATGGAGTCCGCGATGGATGTCTTGGAGGCCTGCGGCGGCTGCGCACTCGTGGCTATTTCCCCGGTCTGGGCAGGCATTTCAGGTCCTGTAAAATCTTCGGTGTCCATCCTGAAGCACTTGTCAGACTCATTAGTTTCTGATTTAACAGGAACAGCAATGCTCGTCAAAAGACTCCTGGATTGCAGTTCTGACATTTGTGTGTAACTGGAAGGTTCGGTTTTGACATTTTTTAAGCAGTTTTGCTCTGTGTATTCCTTATGCTTACCGGAGTTAAGATGGCTGACCACTGGCTGGTCTGTACTCATTGCCTCTTCATCATGCCAACAAATTCTATTGTTAGTGTTATACTGATTGGCACAGGCAGCATCTGCTTCATTTTTAAATGCTGAAGGACCTCTTAATTGCTCAGCAAAACCTTGGCTGGGAGTAACCACCTCAATTAACTTATCTTGAGGAGCAAGAGGCACTTCTCGAAGACTTGAACAACCTGCCTGCAAGTTCTTGCTGTCTTGCTTTGCTGTAATGGTGATAAAGCTGGAATTGTGCTCAAGGCTTTCATTAGAGACCACTTCAGGCCTGCTTATGACAGACACCTGGGGACAGGCTATACTTTGTAAGGCAGCTTCTGTCCTTACAGGTCTGCTCTGCAGGTCAATGCTGTTCTCCGCGTTTTCAATAGAAGATGAAAGTGACAGACTGGAATTCAGATTTGTAGTGTGGTCAACAATGACTTTGCAAGGTATAGACCTGTTCATGACAGTTTGTGTAAAGCTCACCGGCTGAGATTTACCAGAGAGATCCATGCGGTTTCGTGCTCCAGAGCTTTTTTCTAAGAGATCAGCATTTAATTTAGTAGCGTTATCATAAGAGCTTATTGTCACCATGTTACTAGTAAACATTGAAATGGGCGGCCTTGCAACAGAATCTGCTACTGCAAGGGCCTCACTGCAACTTAAAGCTGACCTAGCGGTAGTGTGAATGGAGACAGGGCTTTGCTCGTTACACCCAGTTATGGCTATCTTATCAGAAGAAAATCTGTTGGTAGTCCCCACTGGGGGAATCAGTACAGAACTACCAGAGAGATGATTTGGCAAATTATTTGCAATAGATGAAGCTGGCACAGTGGCATAATGACTGGAGACTGTGTTATTCGCATTGCTACTTGGTATCGGCAACCTTTTGTCATCGATGGCATTTGATAAGACCGTATTGTCTATGGAGACTGGTACATTACTGTTATCAATACATTTTGGTCCAACGGTTATGCATGGAGTATCAGCCCCTTGGATGGTTTTCAGCATATTTATATTACAAGCTGAAACTGCTGTGTTTGCACTGTCAACAGACATTAAAACAGAGGATTTATCAACAGAACTTGCAAAAGAAAGTTCTTTAATTGCTCCAGACATAGCAGTGCTGCAAACAGACACAGAGACTGAACTTTTATTATAAAGCACTGGCACACTGTTACTTTCAGTAGAGGTAGATGAAATAATTTTCTCACACAATTGTGGCACAGGTATATTTTCATCAGAACTGTGCACAGGTATCTCAGTAGCAGTTTCTGGTAACGTAGCTGTGTTCAGTGATGGCTGCAATAAAGTGGTAGTCTCACGGTGATGAGCAGACTTGTTGCTAGGGGACCTGCAGTTAGGATTAACTATAATGACACCAGTAGAACCTTCAATCTTTGCGTCAGTAGAAGTCGGTATCTCCAGAGATGAGGTACTTTCCTTTGAGCTGAACTGCGACTTTGACTCTTTATTAGTCTGGAGTAAATGAGCTCTGGCTTGATGCTTTGCAAATAGCTTGGCCTTTGTTTGCTCCTTGATGTGTGCCAGTGTTCTTGTCTTCCCACCTTCGCATGGGGTCCCCATTGCTCCAGAGACTATGCTCGCAGCCGCTGCCACGGCTGCTGCAGCTGCAGCTTCTCTTTGGGCTCTTGCTTGCTGAGCTCTTGCTTTGATATCTGCAAGAGTTCTAGCCCCAGTGTTTCTCCCACTGCTGACTGATGTACTTGGGGAAACTCGAGGTTCTGGTTTAGAAACAGGTTGGCTCTTGATGATGAAAGGTGGTCCAATTTTTGAAAGCTGAATCTAAAGGAAGAAAAAAACCAATAATTTTATTGAGATCATCGACTCACTAAAATCACCAGCAGTCTCTTAAAGGGGTCAGAGAAAGGTAATGAAGGGAATTTCTGTTCAGTGCAGCTGTACAGAAAAATGCTATAAATTAAGGATACTTACACTGCAGTATTTTATCATTCTCCAGCATGAATAACTGACACCTGTATTAGCCTACTCACATTGATCCTTCTGACAAGAAAGATTGATCTGGATGACAACATGATGCTTATCTGATACAATTTGTCAGACCTGTTTTATCTGCAGTGTATTTAACTGAGAAGGTCAACAAGCCTAGTGCAATGATACTGGAAAAGAGCCTACAACTAAGCACTTGCTGGAAATGTGTGAAAAAATAACGATCATGTAGTGCTTTTGCTCCTTGTTCTCCAATGACTAAGACATTAGGAACAGCCTGTCTTTCCCTTATATACCAGACAACCAATCTTGCCTTTAGATAGGATGTAGCAGTTGTCTCCACTGAGCGTGTTTTTCATGTTATAGCATAGAGCACTTTAGAGTAGTGGTGTAAAAGAAGTGAATCATCAAAGGATACGCCTTTCCCTTCCTCGCTTGCAATTTTAAAAGACCTGCTTTAGTACATCCCTGGGATACCTCCTACACTACTGCACTTCAAAAACTAAATCCTCAAACCTACAGATATTAAAAATGCAAATATTAAAGTTTTAAATACCTAAAACTTTAAGCAAAATATTAACCTGTAAAATCACTGGAATTATGAGTATGTATCCACTTAGGCACATCTGTTTTTAGGATTAGAGATTAAGAGTCCTGGGACCACTTTCATAACTCATACACTCTCAGAATACCCAAAGGTTGGCAAAAAACCATTTCCATTTCTTAAAAGGGACACATGTCTACCGGCTGTCCACAGTAATAGGACTTAGTGGCTAATGCTGTGAACTCTATTTTGAAAGGAGCCAAGAAGAAAACTAGATAATATTTGAAGAAAAAGTGAGAGCCATACAGCAGAATGATTTAGGATAACTGGGGTTCTTTTTCCTCTTTTAATAACAAAGGATAGGAGTTTGTTGGTCAGAAGACCCAAGAGCCAAATATTTGTCACACAAAAAACAAACTAGAATTGATTGTCCAAAATTATTTTTTGAAATGCTTGCCAACTTTTCAGTATTTTCATTCACTGGCTGGAGGCTTCGGGGAGATTCAACAGATAAGACTGTGCAAAACTGACAGCATCTGATTTTCCATAAGACATCAGTGGAAACCAATAGTAAGATGGTAATGTAATATATAACCATTTATGTAACCATACAACTCCATGCTGGTCTGGAGGGCTGGAATACCTCACTTTTCCTAGCTGTTAAATTTTTGGCTTATAAATAAACGCTCATGTGTAATATTGTGAGGGTTTAACATTTACACGAATATATTTTAAAGACTATCACAAACTCACAATTACTTCAAAACACTTTGTTTTTTGTTTCAGTAGCAACTTTTTTCAGTTTCCACTTTGCATCACCAGAACTGCTAAAGCTCTAAGTGCTTCATTATTTTTTTCAGTATTGCAGTCATGACCTGTTTTTATTCCTTAGCGATCTATTTTCCTTTGTGCTTAGAGAATTATTAGAATGTACTAGGCTAGATAGAGACCTTCCAAATATGAAAGAATATCACTAAACTCAGAATGGGCTAACTTCCAGTTGCATCACTGATCATAAAAATAAATTAGTTGAAATACGCTGCTGCATTAGTGATAAAAACAGTTAGCCTATTTGCCCTCCTGGCCATATTAACAATGTTCAGTGATTGCAGCAGTTAAAAATAAATGCAGAAAAGGGCATTTCTGAATAATCAGGAACTAGTATTGCGAAGTCAATGGCTTAAGTTCAGCAAATTGGATCTAAAACTTGGCTGATGTCATCATGTACAAAATCAAAAGAGTAAAAATGCTGAGCCTATATATAACTAAATCTATAGAACCCTCTGTTAGGAAAAAAACCCACCTTTCACCCGGAATTTACCTTCTTGCATAGCAGAATGATACACATAAAAGTGTTTGCTTAGCTGTTGTATCTATTCTACTTTTTACTTTGCCATTAACAAAGCTATTTATACATATATCAATTAGACACTTCCCCCTGATAGCCAGGTCTCTGTTTTCAATTAATTCTACTTCAGCCTACCCCAAGCCCTGGGCTTGCAAAGGGATCTCCAATTATTCAGACTCTAGGTTCTCTTGCTGGATTAAGGCACCGGTTGTTTTTCTTAGTATTGGTTACGGTAACATTTACTATTTGTGCTTGCTGGAGAAGTCACCCACAGGAGAACAAGTGGATAATACAGTTGGGCAATTAGAAAAACAAGTAGGACTATTTAAATAATGGGGAAGCTCTTGAATCAGATTAAGCCATAGATCCTGGAAAACTTTCCCTCACACAAAGCCAATTTTGTAGCAAAGACCCTGACTGAAGAACTACGGGTATATTTATATCAGAAGTAATTTGGCATGGTAGGAATGTAATAGTAAAGTGAAACCATCAGCACTAACACCCCTCACACTTTCACGAAAAATACACCATGCGCTGTGTCTGCATGCAGTCAGTAGGAGGGAGATAATAAACCTTTCATTTCCAATTCAGCCTGTTGATTCATTACTTTACCTTAAGGGGTGGAACTCGGGGTTCTTCTCTGGGTGGCTGATCTTTATCAGATGGACTCGTTGATGAAGCACTACGGTTAGGCTGATCATCATCTATTCTAGCTCTCTTCTCTTTGCAGATTCCAAAACTGTGCTGTTCTGCTGTTTTCCTCTTTGGGATCTCTGGGTCTCTACTTTCATTCCTCACTTCAGGTGATTTTGTGGGTTCTAATGACTTGGAAGAATGTGAACTCTCTAGGCGGCTTTGGGTGCTGCCTGTTAGCTTGTGAGATTTACTTCTGCACACTTCAGAGAACGTAGCTTTCTCTAAAGATGAGGTATACAGTTTGTCATGTGGCTTTGATGGAAGCAATTCGATATTTTTGCCAACTGATCCTTCTGATAAGACAGCTACCTCTGATGGCAAGAGTGTACCTTTCTTGTCACCTCTTTGCTGAACACTGTGATTTTTAATTTTGATCACCTCTGGAGGAGAGTGTTCTGGAATGGATGCAATGTAGGATTTCTCAGTTTCAGAATGTGACTTACATGGCTGATGACTGAGGTTTTTGCTTTGGGGCTCTTCCAATACTGAAGTATCAGGCATAATTGTTAGTGGACCAACTTTCATATTTTCAGGGGCACTCTGAAGTTGCTTTGGCTGAACAACAAGATTCTCTTCTTGAACCACCTTAGGAATGGCAGGGCTTTCTTCTTTCAAAGTGGGAAGGGAGTCTTCCAACAAACATGGTGATTTCCCTTGTTGCAGAATAAGTCTTTCATTGCTTGGGGAATTAGAAACTGGAGATGTCTCTGATGGAAGAGGCAAACTATTTGCTACGGATGTTTCAGAAGTTAGAAGAACAGAAGATACTGAAGATGTTTCTGATGTTAAAGGCAAATCAGACATTGGAGATGTTTCTGATGTTAAAGGTAAATTAGAAGCTGGTGATGCCTCTGATGTTAAAGGTAAATTTGACATCAGAGATGCTTCTGAAGTTACAGGTGAGGTGGACATTGGAGAGATTTCTGACATTAAAGGTGTGTGCAAATTTTCATCACTGGCCTTTTGCTGAATATCACCTTCAACGTTTTCAGTGCTGGACACTTCAGACGAGCAAGCTGTTTCAAGAGACGCTGGAGTACAGGGTTCCTCTGAAGTTGACTGAGTGTCTCCTCCAGGGGAGGCAATGCAAACACATGGTCCCTCTGGACTTCCAGAGGAAAAGGAAGTTTCAGAAATACAGGCATTCTCAGACAACTGTTCCTCAGGGTCACTTTGAAGCTCCATATCCACTGCAATGCCTCCACCAGTGAACAAGGAGCCTTCCAGAGCAGCGTTTTGCATTTCTGGTGCAATTATCTCTTTTGCAGACTCAGAATCTTTCTCTGCTGTATCACTGACAGAGTTTGAGGATGAAGCTGATCGTGCTGGTGATATGCAATCCTCCAGCTGATCTATCACAACTGACATCTCCTCCTGAGGGCATTCAGACTTCAACTCCACTTTAATTTCAATGTGGGATACAGTATCAGTTACATCATTCATCATGACACAGGACTCGGTGCTGTCTGCAAGCTGTACTGCCTCTGTTTCTTCATTTGTGCCAGCTGGACTGACTGACTCCTCAGAAAACTCATGTTCTGGTTTATGGTTTTCCTCTTGGCATTCACAAATACTTGTCTCAACCTCTTCAGCAATCTCCTCCTGAATGATTGATTCTTCAGGTACCAGTATATCCTCTGATTCTGCGGTTAGATCCTTGACAGGAACCTGTTCCATACTACAAAGAGGTGGACAATAATCTCTCTCTGGCAAAGGTGGAATTTTAGCGCCTTTCTCTTCTTGGTCCTCAAAAGTTGCTTGCTTAGAAGGACCAGGTGTGCCAGAAGATCCACACAAAGAACTGCTTTCATCTTCATCATTGTTCTGCACTGCAGTGAGTTTCATTGATTCTCCTCTTGACATTCCCAACCTAAATAAAAACACACAAATTAAAAAGGTCTTTTCATCACAGACGTGATAAAGGAACAGGATTGCCGTTGTCACCCACATCTTTTATTTACAAAGAGGACATATTTTCCATTTAAAAATAGTGGTTTGGTTAAGTGGTGGCTGACTAATGTATGTATGGTTTTATATATTTTGGAAACCTAACTACCCAGATTTTCTTACAGTGTTAAAAAACCTAAATATTTTTTAAAGTAAGTAATCTATCATTCATTATTTAACTATTTGGCACTTCAATGAAACAAAAAAGCAAGCTACACAGATTCACCATTACTCATAATCTGTTTAAATGTGTGTTTTGTTTTGCTTTTAAATACCACCACAGTACTGCGATACTAATACAGCATGCATTGCAGAGAAAATACACAACTATATCTTCTTCCATCGGTAACACTTCTGAAGCAAATCCCTTTTTTCCTCATACAACTACATTTAGGGTGAACACAGCCAGCAATATGGCTTAAATGCTGCACTTAAAAAGCTGCACCTAAAACTAATAAGGCAAAGCATGTATTTCAGTTTTGTAATTTGATAGTCATTTCAAATTTATTATGAAAATCAAAGTAACTCAACTTCAGCCTCAGAGTCAATTCTAAGGATCTCAGCTGACAGCTTGTGTGGTTTTGCTCCATTTTTTCAGCAAACTAAATGCTTCATTTAAGATGAAAACTATTTCTAAATAAACAGATCTACGTATATGCTATTCATTCAATACCACTATAATTAAAAAGAAGTTTAACATTCTTAAGAAGCTAAAAAGACACATATTTAGAAACTATGCATTCATTCTCAGGGATGGAATGCAAAGGAACTATTCCTACGCATAGGTCTCTTCTGAAAATTTTCTTACCTGTGGTCCTGAAAAGATTAGCTTAAAAAAGTTTTATTACTTCAACAGAATTAAAAAACCCACAACAAACCAAAAGAAAAGCTGAAGGCTGAAAATGTGGTTATTTTAAAAAATGTATGCACTCTGACATCCTAATTTCCTTCTAAAGACAGTGGGAGTACAGGTGTTCAGCATCTTTAGTAAGATTTTTCAAGCAGACTTTGGACCTCGGCAATTCCATAATAGTAGAAAATACACAAAAGCTTGATTGGAAGCCTTAAAAGAAATTTCATGGTCTTAAGGATCTTGTAATCTAATTAACAGAAGTTTGATCTCTGTTCTCATTTTAATCAGAAAACAAAGAATAATATGTAAATCAGTGAGCATAAAAGATATTCAGAAATTATGGAAGCAAGAAACTTGTCAATGTGCAGCCAGAGGATACAGAGATCACGAAGGCCCATGTATATGGAAGTACAGAATAAACATGTAAAACACCAAAATCTGTGGCTGCAGATTTTAAAAATACTGAGTAGATGCATTACAGTGACAGCTGTAAGTGCAAAAAAAAACAAACCCAGAAAACCCAAAAACCTGCAAAACCCAGCCTGGAATTAGTACCTCAAAAAGCACTCTCAGGGTAATTATTAATATTGCCTACTACTAGTCACTTAATATGCACAAAGTCTCCCTGTGCCATCAATATGCTGAGGAAGGATTCTCTAGAGAGCAATTCAGAACACCAAATTTACATCTCCCACATTGAATGCATTTCTGAAGATGTATCTTTCTTCTATATAGACTATATATACCCTACACTGTCTAAGTTTAGGTGAGTAAAGTTTATTTTACCTAGGTTTAGGTGAGTAACTTCCTCTAAAATTCCTTGTGTAAATGAGGAAAAGTTATCTCAGGAAAATGAGGAGGGGAAAGAAATCCACTGCATTACTGAAAACTGAATCAGCGGTCTATTTCCTCTAGCTGGCTTACATCACGAATAGATATTGCTTGATCTTTATGGAATGAAAACCAGCAAAGGAACGAAGGACAGGATAAAGGTGAATGCAACTGTCACACGGACACTACACAAATACACCCATTCTAGTAACATATTGAAGAGGAAGAAGTGTAAGAAAAATAAGATAATGCAGGATTAAGGCCAGCAGAACACGTACTGAATTTTAATCCATCTTTTGCAGTATTGGAAATACTACTATCTTGAAGAAGATACTGCAGTGAAGAAAAAGGCTTTCAAAAAGAGAAGGCTCAAGATCAGCATGTTTAAGGCAATCTCAGATTGCAAGACAAACAGCTGATCTGTCTTCTTCCTTAAAGAAAAAGACATGCAAAGTTTGCAAAATGGCACAAAAATACGAGGACAACAATAAATAGCCATCAGTGAAAGTGATAAGGACAGGACTGAGCTGATAAAGTAAGGGCAGTCAGTCATCAAATAAAAAAAAACCACAACAGCTACTCAAAGATATACGGACGCTGATGTTCTAGTGCTGTGATAATGAGTAGCGGGGAAAATAATAATAAAAAAAAATTAATGAAGGATTAAATCAGCAATAAAATTTAGAGAAGGTCTACCCAAAATTAAAGCTTTGATTTAGTGAGCTGGCAGTACTATCCTGACATGGAACTCTCTCGAGCATGGGAAAAGAAATAACATACTGAGACAATAGAGTATAACCCTTGCAATCCTGGGGCAACAAGCCAGAAGAATGTGGATTTTTGGCAACACGCATCAGCTGATCCTAGATAAATGACTGCAGAAAGAAGTTTTTGTTTTTTAAAGCAAGTCAGAGAGACGAAAAGTTAACAACCATAAGGAAGCGGAAAAAGATCATAAATGGATGGAAGTAAACTACAACTGACAGTCCCATGATAAACAGCCTAAGTACAGATAAGAGCAAACACAAGAAACATAATGTGTAGAGCCAAGATGGAAGAAGTACTCTACAGCCTTTGAATGCCACGAACTGGGAAAGTTTACAAAGATTCTGCATCTATTAATGGTTCTTCTGTAAGTATAAGGTGAAACTTGAATTTAGTTATGGAATATTAAAAGATTAAATCAGATGAAATCAGAGCAAAAATACCACATTGACTGTAAAGTGAACAAGTTAGACTGCAAGGGAGATCCATTTTGCAGACAGTGCATGTGAGAAATAGCTCAGGAAGCTTTCAAAATCTGCTACTTCACTTGAATCAACATAGCTGAAAAGAGACAAAGCCTAGTCATACTCAAAGCAAGTTTAAAAACCAAAGTGAAAAAAGGTGAGAGAACTTGCACAAGGTGGAAACTATAGCAAAAGCTACCATTTAGTCAGTAAATAATGAGAAAAAGTACTTAAATCTGGCCAAGCAACGAAGAAGTAGAATCTGCCTATGTAAGAGCCAGGAAGAAGAATGCAAGTGAAACAATGCAAGCTGGGGAAAGAGCAGGGGGGACCAGATTCAATACTGTAGTCATAATGGAAATTATGTGCAATATGACATTTTGCATAACAATGTTGATGTCAGGAACCTATCAAGCCAAATGACATGTATCACTGCAGACTGAGCAATTATCTGCCAACCATCACAGTGTCCAGCATTCAGCTAGCACGGCAGGACTGCTGGCTCTGTAAAATTACGAGCATCATTCACTGTGCATGTGACAGTCATTTGTGACTGAGGAATAGGCTTCAGAGTGAAGTGCTCATCCTTTGCTGGTACTAAGCTCCTATTTCTTGTGGAAGGCCCTGTGCCAATACCTTACATAGCCCTTTCCTTCATGAAAGGCTGGTAACCGACTCCTCTCTTGACGCGCATAAGGAAAAACCATTACGTTCCTTATCGAAAAACCTAATTAATATTTTTTGATACTAAAGGCATCAACACCCGGACTACGCTGAGGTCTCAAAGAAATTAAGCACTTGACAATAAGAAAGTCTGCCATATTAAGACCCTAGAATTTCCATTATATGTAAAGATAAAGTGGTGTAGAAATAGTATTCTCAGTGGGAGAGAGCACTTAGCAAGCATGTGCAAAATAAAATATTAAAATGGATCTGTCCATTTGCTGCCTTGTTTTCAGTACATTTCCCAGTGGTCCAAGGCAGTGGGTTGTGAGAAGTAGCACTGTTACTGCAGAAACACTTTAGTTAATGCCTTAATCTGTACGTTAATCACTTATATGAAGGGTTCCCTGTGCCCTGGACTTCCTAAGTAAAAAACTTATAACAACAAAACTAAGGCATCTCATGTGAGGATGGTTCCCAATGACGCATTTTTGTCTGCTAAGTATTATGCATAAATTCCATTAAAACCCACCTGAAAATGAATAAATAAAAAAAAATCAGTAACTTTTAAAGAATTAGTTTATACTTTACAAAAATTAATACTTTTAATACTTAATAACTTTAAAAACAGAGATGTAATTACAAGTGTTAACTTTTTGAAGAAATTTTTAAATGGAAGATTTTTGAATTTTAAAAAGATATGACTCTCCTTAAATTTTGATTTTAAAAAAACCCGAAGAACTGAATCTTCAGATGCTGCAGAATGCCATCTCCATATCTTCATCAATGAAATTGTGCTGACTTGTCCCATTGTGCACCTGGAGTGTTATGATCTAATTCATATAAGGGTATTTATATATCCTTTGCATTTCACTTATAAAATTAGACTAGTCATCGTCACTTATAGTTGTCTCTAGCCAATATTTCTTCTATGTCATATATTCTACTCCAGCAAAGGGTCATCTCAGTCAAACAATAAAAAACACTACTTGATTTTAGAAACTTTGCAACTAGGTTAGAAAAATAAAATAAATAAAAACATACTACAGAAATATTTCTACCGGTCTTCTAGTCTGTAGAAGCTGTATTTCTATTTTGCAGGAGGGGAGAACTGCCCTAATGCTATCTTTTAAAAGATAATTAGAAAATACTCACACGCTTGGGCCTTCTGTCTTAAGCTCTCCTTGGAATGAATTTTTATGGATGAGTTATGAACCTTCACAAACGTAATTGTAATGCAAGTGCAGACACACCACCATAATTCTATCCACAACTTCTTATACTGGGGAATGACTGCCTTTGATAACTGCTTTATTAAGTTTTACAGCATATGACTGTGCTCTGTGAAGCAGAGATTTATATTTTCATTTGCTCCTAAAAAAAAATTTAAAAAATGCTTTTATTTGCTTCAATACTTACTTTTCACCATAAAACCTTTCAAAGAATTTTTCTTTCCAAGGTTCTGTTTTCTTTTCCTTTTCAATCTCTTGTCTGATGCGCAGCTGCATTTCTGGTGTAAATTCTCCTAAAAAACAAATACTAACATATTGAATAAAAGTTGTCAAGGATTAGCTTAAGATGAGCAATTATAAATTACAGATACAAAGATGACATACAGCGATTTCTGTTACAGTCATCCAACAATTCCAAATGAAAATAATGAAAAACAAAAGTGAATGTGACATAGAAAGATTTAATTTACCATATAATATCAGTATTTCAAAAGTATATTGGTGGGATTTAGTTGCATGCATTTATGTTTCCAAGGCTGGAAGTGATGAAAATGCTTGGGTTTTTTTTCTTTAAACTGTCAAAACAAGCTGCCACAGCAAGCTGTAAAAATGTACACTAAATGCAAAATGGAATCAGCAATTTTCCTTTTGTTGAATTACTGGTGTATTACACTTTCTATTCTATAAGTATCTCTCAAATGTAGAAACAGAGACATTCTTCATAAAAACAATTAACCTTTGGTAAATCTGAGAACAAGTAGAGAGTTACCTTCTGCCAATCGCTGTTTCCACCCTTGTGCTGCGTATGCGAAGAATTCATTATTTAGAGCAGAACTACTGAGGCGCAAAACTCCATCACTTCCCATCTAGAAAATAAGCCGATGGTAGCAGAAGACAGTGTCAGAAATAGCGTCAGCTAAGATTACATAAAAACAGAGTTCCAATTAAGGGAAGTGGGGAGGGATAGGGAATGGGATCAACAAAGAAAATTACCTACTACTACTAAACCAGCATTTTCATTATAGTCGTTACTGTAAATGCAAGTGGTCTTAATCCAGCATCAGTGTGCTCTCTTCAGTCATCAGTATTACTGATGATAACTCAGTTTACAACTGATTGATGTGTTTTAATCACAGCCCGCTATCTTGAGCCTATGTCTACAGCTATTTTACGCAATCAAAAATTAAGATCATTATTGTACTTGTGCATCTGCCTGGAATATGGTACAAAACAAGTTAATTAAAGGTAATGAAGACAGTAAATTTGCTCTTTCCAAATAAATCTAACACTCATGTTAGCTAATATCCTGTACTGGCAGAAGAGTGGATGACAGGTAACCTTAATAAAATAACTGGTGTAAACTTAGCACTAAAACTAGATACAGCTATACACATAATTTTATAGGCATTGACAGTGAAAACTGTGGAAGAACATTGTAATTATTTTTACTTTATACATCTGTCAAACATTCAATAATAAAGCACCATTAAAAGTCTTGATCATGGTATTTTCTACAATAATTCTCAAAAGCAATCCAACTATTGAGCTTTCTTTTATGATAAAACTTAGTGCTTATTTTCAGGTTGTGAGGATATGTCTGACTATTTGAAGGAATTCTAATAACTGAAAAAAGTAATTACATAAAACAAATTAGCAGTGGGCATCACCTCTAGCATAATAAATAAACAGACAATAAAAACAGACTAGCAAATACAGAGAGAAAGAGAGGGAACAGCAGAAGATGTAACATTACTAGAACAAACACTCTCACTATTTTACATCCTTTAAGGTAACTAAGAGATAAATGTTTGACAACACCAGTTACGATCTCGCAGTAGAAACCAGCACATTTTCCAGCATATTAACATGTTTTAGCTACGTAATATCCCCTAATTCTCAGTGCTTGTTTCAAACTGGAGCTAGAAAGAAGCAGGTGTGTCAGAAACATTAAATTATATTTAGCCGGATCTCCCTCACTGAGCTCTATATTTCACTGATAATACTGCCTCTACTTTCAGAACAGTCTTTGCTAATTCACTCATTGCCTAGCTGACATCCTGTCTCACAATAATCTCATAGGAGTAAACCAGAAAGATGTGAAGTAGTAAAAAGAGAAATAGAGTGATAAGCACGGATGCTGAAAAACAGGCAAAGCTAAAGGCATTTGATTACAGCAAGAAAAACAGTGTGTGCACGGTACCAGGGTCCCTCAGCAGGATATGAACCTACAGTACTGCTGCCTGTGATTTCCTGCTATATGGCATTGTTTTGCCAATATGTCATAGGATTTGCATTCAAGTAGGGTGGATATGTAATGCTTCTATGCTTCTCATGATGTGGGTTGTGGAACTCACGCATATTAATTACAGATAGGCTATGACTAATGCTGAAACCGGAGGAAAACTGTAAAGAAACAGTGAAACATGCAGCAGAAGCAGCGAGAAAATAAAACCAGTGAGACAAGAGAAAGGCCATAAAGAACATGTACTTATTGTAGAAATCAAACTGGTATGACACATTATCTCCTTTCTGCACAAATGAACTTTTCCAGAAATATTTAAATTCCAGAATTAATATATTAAGTGAGATTTCTAGATACCAGCGCTTCTTGCACCTAAAGACAAACCAATATATGGTCAAAAATGGAACTTGCACGATTTCATAAAGAGGTAAGACAAGAAGTTACAAAGATAAGAATCACAATTCACTAAATAAACAGTTCTTTGTGCCTCAAAGAAAGGTGCTGAAGCTACCTTCAGTTTCAACATAAAAGGAGATGAAATAGTAATACCCACTTGTGTCAATGTAGGTTCTACTCCAAACTTCAGTAAATTCAACATTTTATCTCTAAGCCTGACAGTGTTTTGTAGGAAATAGTAATACAGACATGAAATTTTTATTATCATATTTAACCTCATTTATCTGCAGGCTGTCTCTGAAAGGCATGATCCTCCTGAAACTCCATTGCTTAGCTGATGGCAAACAGTGTAGCCATAAGACTAGCCAGATCAACAAACCTCATAGGAAAGTAATAATTTGTGGACAATAATTTTCTGTTAAAGCAGCAAGAGGATCCAAGTTATCCTAAGGTCATACGATCATTAGATCTCATGCAAAGTTGGAATGTTCTGCAAGGGGCGGAAAGAGAATGCAACTTTTCAGCAGCAATCCACTTTCAGATTGCATTACACATAATATGAGAGTGTAGCCAAGTGTGATTGAGCTATTTCACCAGGCTGCATAAACCAAGAGCATTATGAAGACTGCCAAGTTATAGTACCATGCGAATACAAGAACAACAGTATTAGCTTTGTTGTAACCCTCTTGTTGTAAGGACATGAGAAAAGCAAGCTTTGTGGGAAGAGTTACCGCATCTTTTATTTTATGGGCTATTATACCTGGAAAAAAAGTGTCCAAGTTTTTGGGTGTATAATTTCTTATAAGGTGTGAAACTGAAACTGCAAACCCCAAGCCAAATGCTAGAAAGAGGTTCAATCAAATTCAAATGTTAACTAGTCCACCTGAGAGAAAAGCACAGGCTGGAACTTCAGAACAGAAAGCAAATGTTAGTGAGGTCACAGGTAAAGTTCATTAGTTCTTGTAGACCAGAAAAAATGCCAATAGTAAGTACCTGTGGAAGAAAAAAGGAGGGGGAAAAAAATCCAGGAGAAGAATAGCGGAAAGGGAGTAGGTTGCAGTGGATTACCTAAGAAGAAAAATTAGTGTAGGTCAACTTGCAAAGGAACAACAGATCATTTAAGGACTGCATCAGAAAACAGATGCATGCTGCACTGACTGCTTTAGATATTAACTGTAACAGCTGACAAGTATTAGGGAACTATGTTCACAAAATCGAAAATATGATTATGATTGTAAAGATGCTTTGGTTAAGAAAAGTGAGAAGAACAAACTCCAGAAGGTGTCACTGCTGACTTCATGATAGTCATTGCCTCTGATGAACTGGCAGAGGAAGACCTTTCCTGAGACCTGTGTTCATGGGACCATACACCTCATGGAAGATCTAAGTAGCTGGAACAGCCGAAATCTAGACAGAAGAGCATATAATGATACAGAAGGTGGAAAAAGACTAATTAGTTAGAGGAGAAGCTTCCAGTGATCTATTTTAACATGGTATGAAAAAATAATTTCAGGCTAAAGCATTATGGTGGGATGCATGAAAGTAGTCATCATTACCTATACTTGATACACATAATTTAGGGTAAGAGATAGCAATGGAAAAAACGCAGGAAATAAAGAGTTGGCCAGCCCCAGTGACTTTGCCAAACCTGCTCAGAAATTTGAGATAAAAGAAAACCTATAGTGGGAATGGAGGACAAAATAGCTAAAGGAACTCATAATGGCCAAAGAGCTGAAGCGAATGAGGCAGAAATTTTCAAAATGTTGTAAGAAGAAAAAAGTACTAAGCAGAAAGCAGATCCACTACCAAATCAAGAAAACTACTCAAACTAAACTAACAAGAAGTTCAATCGTTTTGCTATTTTTGATTAATTTAAAGTTTTCTACAAAGGGGAAAAAAAGTTTGAAGAAATTAGAACAGACACAAAATGAGCAATTTTACATCTGGTTGTTTTGAAAGAGTCTATCAGGAAGAACAACACAAAGATGTTTCAGTCTTTTTCTCAATACCCTAGTCATGTATCAGGCTGACATTTTTTCTGCTCTGTGGAACTTGGAAGGACTAAGAGGTCTTCCTGCTACATATTAGCTAACAACCTCTACTGAAATCTTCTTTTCTACCTCACCCAGAAAATGCATTTTCACCCAAGTCAAAAAGTTAAAGTGCAAACTGAAAATTTTGAAGCCAAGAGGTGTATCTACTTCTATATGGTCTGATAATAGAGACAGCACAATTAACCACTAGGTCTAAATTAGAATTCGAAGAAACACATCAATAAAGCAGTTCTTAAATACACTATTAATTTTTATGGTATTTAAAAAATGCTGTCCAACAGAGACAGCGTGTTAATGAGCTGGAACACAAAACATCTCTTGGAAAGTTTATGTTTTATTCTGTTGAGCTTTAAATTTCTTTTTTTTTCTGATTAAGCACAATGGTAGAATTATGTTTTCTAATTAATACCTCTGTGCAGAATTCACAATGGCTTCTAAAAGTTCCTTTTTTATTGAAAGCAAACAAAAAAACACCCAACCCCAAAACATATCTGCTAAAACCCAACATCTGTTTGCATTACAAAGCAAATGTCAACACTCTTATCAAAAGGAACTGAGTAATCTTTCTATGAACAGCTACTTCAATTATTTATCTCCAAGTTCCATTGAAAATTCTCTTCTGACAATAAGGCAGGGATTACTGGTGGTGGTTTCGTAGGGATACAGCAAGTACTGCACAGGTGTGTACTGGTAGGTTACCTGATCTTGGCTAGAATGTTCAAAGACAAAGAATTAGCAAATCTATTATTTCTATCTCTCTTTCCAATGATTCAAAATTCTCCTAATGTATTTATAAAACTACTAGTGATCCCCTATATATAGTTCCTGTGTAGTATAATGTATTTCTTACACGAAAGCTTATGTATGAACACTATGCCATTTGACCATACCTCACAACACAAAAACAAACAAAAAAATCAGTGAGAGAAGTGAAGATACATCCAAATTAAGTGTTCAGTACCACTCAAGTAGTTATACACTTTCTAGAAACCCTCTTCTGTGCTTTTATATTCTATCTTGGGGGAAGAACAGTTCCATAATTCACAGACTTTCCCAACGGTATGTAAAAGGAATTATGTGCAAAAGATGGAAGGTATGAGAAAATACATTTTGACATTTTTGCATTAAAGCCTCCAAAATATTAAAAATGAAAATTTAGCAGCATTTACACCACACAGAGGAGAAAATTACAGAATCATAGAATCTTCACGGTTGGAAAGGACCCTTAAGATCATCGAGTCCAACCAAACAACCTACAATCTCCACCCTTCAGAGCATGCCCTGAAGTGCCATTACATTTTATTTATGTATGTGGAGAGACACCATTGACATTTTGTAATGTGGAACAAATGTGATTCCCAGTACTGGGGACCAGCATCAAACTGACCTGTGATGAATGTACAGTGCAAATGTAGCACCTGAAGATGCAGAAACCTTAGTGACTGACTTTCTGAAGGCAAACACTTTGGAGAGCTGGCTAGTCAACATGCCAGGCCTGGCTCATTTTACTCTTGTCCATCAAAGAGTAAAAGTTCACAGGTGACAGGGAAGACCAGTATCTGTATTTTCACCCAAAAATCTCTAATACTAAGGGAAATACTCTCCAAGAAACAGAACTGTTTGAGTCCAAGTACACAGAAATAAACACTTAATTTAGGTACTCTGCATCACCACTCTGGAAGAGCTCCTCTGTTTCCACTAACACTAAAGGAAGCATAAAGAAGATCAGACTCCTAATTAGGACCTCTACATCTGCTACCTAAGCTAGTCAGCATGAAACACACCCTCACAACCTAAATCCAAAGAGAACACCAATAGATTTGTTTGTAGTGTACCAGATGCTCTCTTGCTCCACAAAATCCCCAAAGGATTAAAATTTGCTATCAAATCTAGGAAAAAGTGATAGTAAGCTTTAGAAGAAACTGCAACAACACAATGCATGTCTTAACATGCACGAGCTTCTACTAACTGGACATCATCTGAATGCAGACTACTCTAAACCAGGTGAGTATTTTGGAATATATGCTTTGGTGACTAATTTTTGTGCTTTTCTTACACATCCATTATATTAGCTAGGTGAACTCTGTCCAAATTCATGTTTGTTGATCCTATAAATTTCTACCGCTTCCTACTGGTGATCGTGAAGTCTTATGCATTAATTGTTCCTTCATGGCAGTGTCTTTGTGACCAACAAACAGATCTCAGAGTACTTAACACCAAGCTTGGCGGTCCATGTTGTAACAGGAGTCAGCTGCCTTCTCTTTTAAAGCCATGACTTTTTAAAATAGGCTACCTACTCAGATTACTTCAGCCACCCAAATACAGATGTAAGCAACAACTATTTATAGCTATCAACTATCTTAGTTGACTAAGGTCAGAAAACACTGACCTTAGGCCTGAGACTTTTTCAAGGCTTGTGAAGTAGTATGGATGCTTGCCACCTGTGGTCAGTGGCTTCAGGCCACTACTTAAAATGCTTTTGGGATTCTTTGAAGGGGCAAATAGAAGGTGTGACTGCTAGCAGTCATAACAAAAACAATATCCAAACTCATACTTTACAAACTATCATTTGATGACAAAGATTAATATTTGCTAATAATGATTTCTATAGTGTTAGTGTCCAAGGCATACAAGCCTAGACCCTACAGCTCTATACAAATGTAACTTAAAAAGTAACGGAGGGTGGTGGCATTCCTGGATGGAAATCAGTTTAAGATTAAAACAACTAATGTAAATGTCTGGACATGGCCTAGGTTTCCAATCTCTTATTACAGTCTATGGAAGTCTAGCCGATGCAGCCAATGGAGCCTAGAGGACTATTCAGCTGACCAGCAAGTCAGCATCTACGTTACAGTGAGACAAATAGCTCTTCAGGCTCTTTGTGCCTGTATTGACTTGATCTGCTTCGTCTGTAATGGGAGTTTAGATGCTTAGTACACTTGCAGACATCCAAATTTAGGTGTCTTCATTTGGAGGTGAATCCTACCCTCCTCTGTGTCAAACAGCTCAGAAACTGGATAGCTACAAGGAGGTAACACACTGCAATGACAGAAAAGCGTAACAGAAAGCACTGAAAAATTAATTCCTGTTAATGCTTATAAAGCACATCATAAAAAATAAGGCGATTTCTAAAGGCCATCTACCTTGTCATTAACTGCTGAAAACTTAAAATCATCCTTTGTCACACAGAGCAGAACCAGTTACGAGCTCTGCAGATACCTTTGGACAAAACATTCCAGGTATAAGCACTCACAAACATACTCCTGAGCACGGATACATCAGAATACGAACGTACATCTGCTGCACTGGACACCAAAGACTGCATTCCTATTCCTCTTGCAACAGCATGTTTAAGACAGGCACATGCGAATTTTAAATAGGCAGTCTCAGGCACCAGTTACTAGTTTGCTTGTGTGGTTGATTGGCAAGTTTGAAATTCAGATATAGCAGCGCAATACACCCAACCCACCCAACCACACTATCAGACAATAAAAATCTCTCCATGCTAAAACTCCAAACCTTCATATGATCTTTATATACAGAGAAAGGTAATCCCAAAATCAGAACCTGTTCTGGAAAAAGAGAGGAACCAATCCCAAGAACAGACTAAGAAAAGCCAGTGCTCCCAGTTTCCAAGAGATTCACCACCTTCAAAGGGGATTCCAAGAGGAGAATGAAGGGGAATATGAACAACAGAGACCATGTGATGAACCTCATGAAGGTCTTGGTAGGTATGATGCCTGCAAAATCTACCCATTTCACTGGTTATTAAATTTTGATGTCCACCTACCTTCACTCTAAGAGCACAGCCAGAAATGAGACTGAGTGGCTCAGAAGTGACAAGGAGGCTGTAGGAATCACCATGGAACCTAGGGATCTGTTAATGTTTTTATCCGCAGTGACAGACATGTACTGGTAATGAAGTTATGGTTCAAGAGGTACTACAGGCAGAACAGTTTTGGCATCATCATCCATGGGGTGATGCCCCAAGAAGGTTTCGAGATATGGCAATAGGTAAGCAAAGCTGGACAACAGCCCTGACAGAGGAAAAGAAGATCTTGTAAAAACAGGCTTGCTAATTTCTCCAAAATTTGCATGCTGTATTTATATATGTGGCCCAATAGCATGGGCAAATCAAATCAAATAAAATACTGTTCTGTGCACCACTGCCAAAACAAGTTTATTTATAAAAGGAGGGGTTAAAGAAGGGGCCAATGTGATGACAGTGATACACTTATCTCAGTCTTTGATAGTTGAACGCTAATGCAAGAACTACAAATGGTACTTAGGAAGACTTGGAAGATTTAGTTGACAATCAAAATTTTGCCTTAATTGGCAAAATGGAGATCTGATAATTCATATGACTGATAATAATACAAAAGATTAAAGCCTGTTTGGGAAAAAAAAGAAAGAAGAAATTACAAGAGAATAAAAATAATAAAGTGTTTCAAGTAGGAATACTTTAATAAATGCAGAATTAGTTGGGAGAATCCCCAAGAACATGGTGCTAGTGAAAAAGGAGTTAAAGAAACCTCACAGTTCTTTAAATAAACAATACTGACCACATGGAGTGCAAAGCCTCCTGCAAAGGAGTAACGAGGATTGTACAATGAGACCACATTGTCTTAGTTAGGACCTCACTGTTGATCTCACAGCATGCAGGGGATGGAAATGAGGTCAACTTACTAAGCAAGAATACCACAGCAGAACATGGTATAATGGGCCAAAATTAGACACAGTTGGCAAGGGACACATCAAACTCTGTAAGAAATAATTCCATAAGTATATTAGGAGCAAGAAGATGATGAAAGAAAAAGTTAGCCCACTATGCAACACAGAGGAAAAACTAGAGGGATACGGAGACAAAGCTAACGATCATATTGCCTTTTTTGCATCCATGTTCACCACAAATCTCCTGCATTAAGGTGCTTATACACAATAAATGCCAGCAACAAAAGGCAAAAGGGTAAGATCTCAACCTTGAACAAGCAAGGAAATGAATAAATATTACTTACATGCATTCAAATCATTCGTGGTTTACAGACTAGCCTGTTAAATGAATTATGAATTTATTTCAGAATGGTTAAAAGATGTATTTCAGAGCAGTAAAGAGGACAACTGCAAAATTATACATGGTAGCTATATGTATACAGCACATATGCATCACCTGTGTCTAAAGAAGGGGATAAGCACAGCTAAGGACTTACAGATGAAGCCGGCTTCAGAAGAACTCTATGGCCTACACACAGACAACCAATTCTTTTTTGAGATGCCCTAGGGTGTCCTCAGATATTCATATGGACACAATCTGGGCAGATACAAACTATTGTTCTTTTATTATCAACCGTGAGGCTGTATTTCAGAGGCATGATAAAAAAAAAATGGAAGGAATTTGCAAATAACATCAGTCAGAGAAGGACTGAGTACACTGAAATCTACAACTGAAATTCAGAATTCTCTTCATGGATTTGAGAACCACTTCGGAAACAATAGGGATAAGTAGGGCATTGCAATAGTATCAAATGCAAAGTTTCGGACTCTTGTAGTAATACATAACTAGAAACTAAGTGTCTATGCAATGCTTCTGTAGAAAACTATTTGTGGCTTATGAGCACATGGTCTGATCACAACCTGAATATAAGTCAACCTTGTCACAAAACTGCAAAGAAGGCGGGCACAACACTGGAAGTTATAAATGGGAGTCCTGTGTAAAAACACAGAAATCAATTCGGCTCTCCTTGGTGTTACTTATCACTTGAGCTGGAGTAATATGTTCAATTTTGATTGTTGCAACTCAGAACTGGTACAAAGTCCAAAGGAGAGACATGAGGCTGAGCACAGATTTATGGTCCTTGATCCACAAAAACTGCATTAGTAAGGGCTGCTTCTCAACAAAAAGAAACAGGGAGATGGGGAATGGGTTCCCGCCTTCATGTTTGAGGCCTATTTTAAAATGAACACGGTAATCTCCATGCTCTCCACGTAGAGGCTGGCCTGAACAAAGAATAATAGTCAGAATCACAACTAGAGAGATTCAGATTACATACTGAGAAAAAAACTTCCTAACAGTGAAAACAGTGAAGCACTAGACTTATTTGGAGAGGGTGTGAATTCTCCACCCTGAACAGCCAAAAATCCTTTTAGACAATATCTATCAAGAAAAACAGACACTGTTAATTCTGCCTTAGCGTAGAGAAGACTAGATAAATTGTCCTTTCTTTGCATATTTTCTATGTCAAGATATAAAAGATGCCAAAGAAGTTTAAAAATAAATTAGTAACAGTGTTTCACAGTTAAAAATGCTAAAGGATGATATATCGAATAATCACCATTACATCATCATTAAAAAGAAAAATAAGAAGCACTCTTGCATGCATTTCTCTTCTGACCAATTGCCAACCTCCTTTTTTTACAGAAAGGTGCTAAGTCAGTCCTTGCATTCTGTCTTCAAGGGCTCTAGCCTCTTAATGCCCTTCCAATGGAGTCACTCTATGCAATACACTGTAACTGACCACAGCTCACGATTCATGTCTGAAATAACCAATCATTTGGACAGAATGACCTTCAGAAACACTGTGATTTCATAAGATAATGGCTTAGCTTTGCCTGCATGCGATTTAAAACTTAGATTGCAATTAGTTCGAAAATATCTTAAATGGATGTCATAGCATGGACCATTGCACTGTGTTCTGGCTCTGCTTGTATTCGGGATGCACTCTCTCAGTTTCTGGAACGATCTTTCTCAAACACAAACTATCAGCCACCACAACTATGCTTCAATGATGGCTGGAAGGAGCCTTCCTCGCTCATCAATAATTGCTTTGCTACCAGTTGATAGCTTGAGGCATATTAAAAACCAAGTTAGATACTGTTCTTCGGGCTGTATGTGGCATCCCTCTAGAACAGAATTCTCATTAAGCCCAAGACCCAGAAATTATCATTGTGAAATACAGGATGGCTGCAGAGAGTAGTATTATAAGGCCATATGCTTTGTCCATAACTATGTTTTCTAGAAAAGAATGTTACCATTGCAAAATGGACAAGGCACTAAAAAGGGGAACCGAACTTACTACTGTATGTGCTCTTGTCATTCTCTGGATTGTTTAATTTCTGACTGACACATTCTTCAGAAACTCGAACAAGATCTGCTTGCACCTATATAAGCCTACATTTTATATAATAATGCAAAACACTGATTCTCCTGTTCATTACTTTGGGTAATGATCTGGGAACAAATTATGTCAAGGAGCTCCCCACAGCTAGAGCTCTCCCTGCCAAGTAATAGTTGGCAATTATAAAACTTAACTTTTATCACCTGAAAAATACTTTTAAGTGAACTCGCATGTATTTCTAGTATGAAAATTATTGAAGAAGTTTCTCCATTTCCTACAGAATACTGCTGACTGTTCAGGTATGCCATTACCTATGTAAAAGTCATTTTTCCACTTATACAACTACCATTCAAAGAGATTGTGATAAATGGAACCAAACTAAAAGGATGCTCTAACAGCTGGGAAGTCTATAACAGAGAATGAGTGTGAATGCACTTGGGTAAGAAAAGGAAAAGCAGCTGCAGTTGTCACATAAAATCTCTAAGTTCTGTTAAACAATGGCTGCATTTCTGATGATAGTGTTTCTGCTACACAACGCAATGTTAAGCAAAGATACTATATTTTTCAGCAGTCAGTAACACGTGAGTGGTACCATACGGTAACAATATCGGATAAAATGAGAGGTTAAACTAACCCTTGATAATGGCAAGGAACAGATCATGTAAATAAAGCTTGTGAGAGATCACATAATAGCCAATTACTAGGAAAGCTGTCAAATAAATGATTTCTATTTCTATTTAGCTTAGCTGGCATAAGACTGAAAAAGGAGATTTTTATTTTCCATAAATATTTCATTCCATTTGGTATAACTGTGGCTACTACTCATATATATGCATCCACCATCTTCTATTTATATCAGTAAACTCTGCCAGCAATCAATGCTAACTTTTAGTATGCAAAAGGGTTAGTTGTCTATTGTATGAAATAGAGCACTCGATTGTTATTAAGGTCGCTGCTCTTTACATTTAATTTGGTTCTGGTAGATTAAAACACCCAAATCCAGTAATTTTTCTTTAGATTTTTTTTTATGGCTCATGTAAATTTTGGTGCCCTTCTCTGGATTCTTTCCACAGCTTCTGAAGTGAACTGGCCATGCATAATATTCAAGATGATGACTTAATATTATTTATTTAATTAAAGGGTATTTTCTTTAGCGCAGCCTCCCTGTTGTTGTTACTTAAAGGGACTGAACAGATGCTTCTGCTGAGCTGTCCATAATCACGACCGTATCTTCTTTCAAAATCTGATTTAGAAACTAGCAATGGAATAACCCACATCATTATTTCCAGTGCAAAACGGTGTATGCTTTCCTACCCTAAAGCCCCACTGCCACCATTAAGCTTCAATGTCTAGCTTAGAATGCCTTACTATAGAACTCCTCAGTATTGGATTACCTCTGAACTTTTGGGTAAATCTCACATGGTAAGGGAAATGGCCACAAAAAAACAGAGCTCAAGAGTCCACAGGAAGTACCTGTAGGTGTGAGAGACAATTCGTATATCCCTCAGAATTGGTAGGGAAGCAGAGTTTGGTGATCCAGAAAAAGGAATTCTATGGGGATAAACCAGTGACACTATCAGGCCCTGAAAAAAAAACTGTATGGGGGCCCCAACAAAAAAGTTGAGAACAGAAAAAACCAAACATCTTGAATGCAAGCTGACGCACAGTGAACAGCAAAATAAAAACACAGGACTTCAGTAAATTATTAGATTAGGAGCTGCACAAGCTCGATTCAAGAAAGTAAGAATTCTGTAAATTCTTTACAGAAATTAAGCTAGGGCAAAGTACACCCTTGCAAATTATGTCAGTTTAAGTAAAAAAAAAAGAAAGAGACAGGAAAAAAAGCACAAGCAGCTTTTCATTAATCTGTAAGACCAGAAAGAACCACATTGGAAGTACTAACCTGGCTGTTATTAAACTATAATAATACACTTCAGATGGGGATCAAAATCAGAGGCCAAGCAAAAAAAATGAGATATACTAACAAAGGGAAACAAGAACACTAACAAATCATCTTAAACTACATTAAAGAGCTAGCTCATTACTGAACAGCTAACATGCTGTTTGGACTTCTCCAGGTTTTCACACATACAGAACGTAGATTTCAAATCTTGTGGAAAAAAAAGGGAAATAGTGCAACAAAGAACCCAGATGATTACAAAGAAATGAGCACCAACCAGGATGGAGCTCTCAAGAAGAAATCATGACACCAATCTAATGCTTTCTCAGATAGGTCTGCGGAAAAAGCAGCAGATATCGTTTATAGAATCATACATAGAAACATGTGGGTTGGGCATGACCTCCAGAGGTCATGAACTTTTCAAAGCTATTCCACTTAGAGCACCTTGTTTAGGGCCTTGCCCACTTGAGTGCAGACTGTCTCCAAAGAGAGCTTCCACAGCCTCTCTGGACAACCTCTTCCAGTGCTTCATCACTCTTGCTGTGAAAATATTTTTCCTGATAATCAAATCAGAATTTCCCATGTTTCAGCTTGTTTCCATTGCCTCTAATGCTGTTACTATGTGCGTCCAAGAAGAGCTCTGTCTTCTCTACAATCTCCCATTAGTTAGGTGTGAACTGCCACAAGATCCCCTTACAGCCTCTTCTCCTGTGTGAACAAATCCAGCTCTCCTGTGCTACAGCCCCTTAACCATCTTGGTAGCCCTCTGTTGGACTTGCTCCAATATGTCAATGTCTTTCTTGAAAGAAAGGGTATCAATGATCACTTCTCTTGATCTGCTGGCTGTGGTCCTGCTCATTCAGCCCAGGATGCTGCCAGTCTTCTTTACTGCCAGGGTGCAATGCTGGCTCTTATTTAACTTGCTGCCCACCAAGACCCCAGGGCTCTTTTGGCCTTTTTTGAAGATGGGTGCAACATTTACTTTCTCCAGTCATTGGGGACCTTTCCTGAACTCCAGGACCTTTCAAAGATGACAGAGTGGCCTTGCAAAGACACTACCCAGCTCTCTCGGCACCCTTGCATGCAGTCTGTTGCATCCCATGGATTTCTATGGGTCAAATTCTTGCAAATAATCTTGACGTGGTCCTTATCTACTGCTGGCAGTTATCCTCTTTGAATGCTTTTACGAAGTTCAGAGGCCTGGGAGATCTTGTTGGAGAAAATGGAGGCAAAGAAGGCCTTATGTCAGCTGCATATGCGTTCATAGTCATTAGATCACACACCCCATTCAGCAATGGTCACAAATTTTCTTTGTTCAGTCTACTACTACTTATTATTTGGTGTGAGGTTAGAAGGGACCTCTGGAGGTGGGCATCTTGTCCAAGTCCCCTGCTTAAGCGGGGTCACTGAGAGCCAGTTGCCCAAGACCATGTCCAGATGGCTTTTGAGTATCTCCAAGGATGGAGAATCCACAACCTCTCTAGGCAACCTGTGCCCTCACTAAAAAATGTTTTACCTTATGTTCATATGGAACCTCCTGTCTTTTGGTGGGTGCTGATTGCCTCTGGTCCTGTCCCACCCTACCTTTGTGTATTTATCCACATTGGTAAGATTCCCTCTGATCCTTCTCATCTCTAGGCTAAGTCCCACCTCTCAAAGGCCTCTTCTCATATGAGAGATGCTCTAGTCCCTTAATACTCTCAGTGGCCCTTCACTGTAGTCTCCAGTAGCTCTATCTCTCTCTACTGGGGAGCCTGGAACTGGATAAAGTACTTTAGTACCTTGCCAGTGCTGAGTTAGATCGGATGGTCTAGCAAACTCCCCATCACAATGACACCAATGCCACGCACCTCTCCTCTGACCCTGACCCCTAGGATCTGAACCAGGGTGTAATCCAACCTATAGAGGAGTTCTATACATATATGCTGCTCCCCTTGAGGGCAACCACACCCCTTGTCTTCTCTTGCCTCTCCTTTCTCAAGAGAAGTACATTTTCATCAATGCTTTTGATATACATAAAAAAAGGAAAGAGAAACATGTGCAGACAAAGACACAGTATAATACTGGAGAGGAACAAAAAAAAGGAGGGGAATGAATAGTAAAGGAGTTGGTAATTACCAAGTTTAATAAAGATGTTGATGATTTCAGGTCTTGAGGACACAGATGGTAGGAATGTGGAAGAAGTAGTGCATTTGGAAGCTAGAGAACATTTAAAAAAACAGACAGGGTTTGCCAAAAAACACAGAGACGAAAGGATAGCAACTGTTTCTTTGCCTGAAGATAAGGAACACTTAGAGGCTCATCTCAAATATAAAAATACAGGCACACATTTACACACAGCGCTACGACTTTGAAGAAAAATCTACCCTTTCTTAATAAAGTTTCCATTTATTTAAAGCCGACAATTGAAGAGGTTCTGAGTTTAAAGTAAGTAAACAGGAGTATAATAAAATTGCTTCTGACAAGATGCAACTATCAGGACCTTTTTGCTGTTGTGACCACAAACCAGTTATAACAATGCTGAGAAGTACATGAATGATAAGACAGACACATCCAACACAAAGGAATATAGTAGACAGCAATACATGGATCGGACTTAAGAGCTGCTTCCAGAACAATAAACTCAGCCACCCCAACTTCACGTTTTAGGTAGGTGACATGGAGAGATACCAACCTAACAGTGTGTCTGTCACGTCAATTCTGATGTAATACAACTTGACTGCTAATGCTCACTGTAATACAACTTGACTGCTAATGCTCACTGAGTAACGTCTCTTCCATGGGTCTCACTTTTTTGCAGCAGAGTACAACCTGACCCAGAATATGGCTGAATTTTATTTAGTCCTGATTATGAAGTTATCAATCCTTATAAGATAAACTCTTGTCGTTCCCAACTAATCATTGATATAAAACAAACAGTTTGTGCTTGAATACAAAATGAAGAGACAGATTCTGAAGACAGATGGTGAAAGTAATTCTGAATATTATTTTAGTCCTTTAAAAAACAACCAGGCTACACTTAGAAGTTAAACATCAAAGGATGAAAAAGGAAATATCTATATATTTCCTATATTTCTATATTTTCAATGAAGAAAATCGGAATAATTGCTTCAGACAAGAGGAGAAAAGGAAGAAGAGTCTTTTAAAGAAGGAAACAAAGACCTTTTCCATTTCGACTAAAGTGGGAAATATGCCGAGTAAGACTGAAGAATTGCAAACATATGTTTTCAAAATGAAATGTGACTTGTTAATTTAGACCTTGTCTAAATCAAGAAGACAAGTGGGATAGCTATATTCATTCCAATACACTGTAGTGTCAAAAAAGACAATAGAATCCAATCTGGTTGAGCTCAGATGCAAGAAATTAAATGAAGAATTTAAGGAGAATAATAAATCTGGCAAAATGAAAAGATAAAGCATGTTTTAAAATGAAGCAAAAAACTAGTAAAATATAAGGAAAACCAGAATATGCAGCAAACAGTACCTTCTAACTGCATTCAAATTATATACATTACAATTAAAATTTATTTTTCTATTACATCCATTATACAAGTACCAGTCCCAAGCATGTCTGATCATGCAACAAACAGCAAGCTTTTATAAAGGTACTAGAAGAGGCACATAGGCCTGGAAAAAAAAAAAAGGTAAAACAGAAAAACATACCTAGATCATGGTCAAGGCAAGCATGTATGAAACTTCTTTAAAAAAAGATGCTTGGAGACTTTGAGAAAGTAAAACATTATGAAATTATCCAACAATGCTCATATGTTGGGGAAGGTGCAGAAAAAGAGATGTAAACAGCCAGGGTCTATTCATCTACCTTTTGATGAAAATAAAAGACTTATGCCTTTGACCCCAAGAAGCAGAAGGTGAGGGGATGTTTACACGTAAACATTTAAAATTTTACCTATAAAAGACCCTTCCAACCCAAACTATTTGACGATTCTATTATTCTATTATTTTAAATTAAAACGCTGCATCCAATCCCTTTTCTCTAGACATTAGACAACATTGCCCTCCTATGCAAAAAAGAACGACTGGATGTCCTTATCACAGAAGAGAAAAGGCTAAAGGAAATTTGAGTTTAAATAATTCAAACACAAAGAAGAGCAATGTTCTGAAATAATTAAGAAAAGCCCCCTCAACCTTTTTTTCCCTTTTTTATTTAAGCAAAACAAATCTACTGAAGGGGTGGGGAGGGAGAGGAGGGGGAAGACAGGGAAAAGAGGGGAGAGGGAAGAGAGGGGAGAAAGGGAGAGGGGGAGGGAGAAAGAAAGGGTGAAGAGAGGGAGAGAGATTGCAGCAGAAGCATGGATGGATCACTTCTGCTTGCTCTTTTCATTGCACCTGCATCCAACATCCTGTTTCAAGTCCCCGGCTATCTTCAGAATCAGGACTGTAAGGAATGTTCTGTTCTCAATCTAATTCCAGTGCAGCCCTACGGTGGAAACACTGGAGGCACTGCAGACTAACTCATATCACTTAATTAGTAGCACTTTGCAAGGAAGGAACAGTTGAAACACGACACACTGCAGTAGTGAAATGGATCCTTTATAGCCACATCATTTGAAGCATGACAGTCCCTTGTGTCCATATATGTTACCATTTATGTCCACATATTAGTTATACTCTGATAACGCAGCTCCTAGCACAAAGTCTTTTAAAAAGGCACTTGTGCAAGTACTTTCCCACTGGAAGGGAGGTGTTTTATCAATTCTTTTATCTTTTTAAGGTAATAATAATTCTGTCAAATGTAAATGGAGCTGGTAACGCATACAAGGTCCTCTTTTTTTTAAGCACTAACAGCTGTGCACTGCACTTTATAAAATTTGTTTGGAGGGAAGGAGAGGGGAACAAAAGCTTCACTAGTTTGCATCAGGAAAACAACCACGAGCGCAGGGCCCCTCACACACCAAAAGAACTTATGGAAAAGGATGCTGCAGAGACAGCTGTGGCTCTTGTATTTTCAGCTTTCAGCAGGCACAGCACCATTGCTGTGTCCGACTAGACGTTCTGAGTTGAGCCTTGCTACAGACAAAAGCAATCACAGCGGTTCTGCTAACACCTCTGCAAAACTTGTTCGTAAAGGTGAGACATGCTTTAAGCATGACAAGAGCTTGTAGCTAGGGCTTTAGAAATGGAACAAGAACTTCCACAACATGGATGCGGCATGGTGGAAAATATGGATTCATGCTTCTGAAATACCACGACCAAGCCTGCAGAAATACAAAAACATGACACTTAATCAAAAATGTAAGGCTTCCTATTCATATATGTAGAAGTACTGATATTGAGGAGGACCTCTAAGGATTATTGCAAACACGCAAACAAGAATTCCACTACCACATCAACCAGAGCAGCCAGATTGCAATGCAATTGCAGCGAGCCTTACTGGACTGCACTAGGGAAGTTTAAAGTGTATTCCTGTAGCTAAAGCCAACAGGGATTTTGAAGTAAAATCCTTCAGCCTTCAGCTCATGTAAAGTGAAGCTGATGTTTGTTGTTAATACATGACTGTGAAATGTGCAGATACACCATCCGTACAGCTGCGTTTGGTAAAAAAGGTATTAACTTGCAGCACAAGGACGGAGGGGCCAGCTGGGGGTAGTAACCTCTCTGAACACCCCTGGCTAGCTGAGCTAGAATCTTATTGAAAAGGCAGCTTAAATGCTTTGGAATTTCTTCATCTATCTAGTCTGTAAGACACCTATATTAAAGCTACCCTAAGAAAGCTGTACAAATAAAGCACATTACAACAATGCCATGCTATCCACATTAACCAATAAAACCAAAGAAAAAATGCCAGTTAAAGGGAGAAATGTGACATAAAATGACCTTCAATTACTATACACACAGGGGTGCCAATTTAACAGCTTTTTAAATACACTTAGGTGCAGAAGACATATGTTACATTTAAGCTTCTATTGCAAATGTTCTCCTCAACTAAGTGCTTTTGTCATAACCCTAGAACTATTTCAGTGTAAAACTCAAACATTTACAGGAACATAACAATAAATATTTGAAATCTACTCATGATAGAGAATTGAAAAGGACAGCTAAAAGGTTGCAGTGTAAGTAGAAAAGGCAGCTAAGTAAGATAAGGTAACCATTTAGCTACTACTACACAATAATTCGATGGAGAGAAACGTAAAACAAAGCTGGCAGCAAATAATACACACAGGAATAATTTCTGCAGTCTGATGTCTTATAAAGAAAACGCTGGAAAAGTCCAATGGCAAATATAATCCCCAAGTACTGACGAAGTTAAGAAAGCAAAAAGGAAGACAGTTAAACTGCTGCAAGGAAGGAACTGTGAAAATAAAGCTTCGCTTACTCTCTTTTAATATAAAACTAATATACAGTAAGATATAAACTAAACAGTATCTCTTTTATTCTTTTGGTTACAAAGAATAAAATAAATACTAAGTGTCAGAATGGCAGATACCAGGCCTCTCTCCTTGTCTTTTACAAGCATAAGAATTTTGTGTTTTATTCATTACCTGCTCTCCACTGCAGAACTCAAACTGATGTGCTTGGGAGTAGGAGTAATTTGTGCATATCAAAACCAACGGTTACCCATTGTTATTGTTGTTCAAATGGTAGGAACAGATATCAAGCTGATTCATACTACACGAAAGAAAAGAGGATTTGAAATGGAATTCTGTAGATAACCTCCCCAAAATTACTTCTAACTATTTTAAACAGAACAGAGAAAATCAACCTGTGCCTTTTTTTCAGTACAAGGTGAGAGGGAATCTTCGCAAGGTAATATAATCAACCTGGAAGCACCAGCATCAACCTAAATTAAGTAAGCCAAAACAGAGACACAGAACCCGTGCTGACCTTAAAATGCCAGGATGCTGTAACGTTATTACGTAACATCAATACTAGCACTGACCCAAGAGACAGTTATTATTTTGGGATTCACTGATTTAGAAGTTAAAAGAAAGAGATTAAGGTGGGTTTTGACCCATTTTAGAATCTTATGATTTTTATGTCATGTTTTTCTTTTTAGTAGATTGGCTTACTATAAACTTGAAATATTCACAGGCACTTCTGCAATACTACTTGGCTTAAGTATTCCCTTAAGAATATTTAAGTTTAGAATTTTGAATTCAAGTAATTATGTCAACTTCCTATAAATTGTAGACTGATTCAGAAAATAGAATAAAAGATTGCTAGATTTCTTTCACAAAACAAATAAAGCTAAGACAAGATAAAATTTTTACTAGGATATCCTCTACTGTTTTAAATGCTCTTCATGAGTAGGTTTGGTCAGATAACATGGCACTGCAACCTAACACAGGTCTGAGGAGGCTTTGAGATCCTTTGTGGTTGTTTTTGCAGGAGGAAATTCCCATCCCATGTGAAAGGGCAAGGCAAGTGCAAACCACAAGAGACTCAGAAGAAACCAATATTACCAGAAGAGAAAATACCGGACAGGGAATTAAATTCTCCGAGATCAGAAAGTTGTTAAGCATTTGTAGAGTCTGGAAAGACACATTTTTTCAGAGCATTCAGGAAGGAACAATTTTGTTTAGCTCTCTAAGGATGAGTAAAATCACTTAAGCTTTCTGCTCCTATTCAGACGAGGCAGCACTTCCCTTCTTGGAAGCTTACTACACGGGTGTATTTCCCTTCCTGTTGCCCGTACCCCAGTGCTAATAGCTGGAACCTGACTCCCCAGGAGCAGCAACAAGGAAAGGTGGTGTAGACCAGATATCGCCACCTGCCATTCCTTTTCAGCAACCTGTCGTACAGACCTGTTACTCATCCTTGCACAACATACGTTGTTTAATTAATATTTAAAGAGGCACTGATGCAGTATAGCAATCTAGATACAGAGAGAAACTTCCTGCTTTGAAGATGAATGTTTGCTGAGAGGTGGTCAGGAAGGCTTCTGTTACATGTAATTATCAGCTTGATGTATTAACATTAGAAGGAGGTATTTCTTTGATGAAAATTCCATTGTTCTTCAGCTGCAGAATGTTCTAATTAGAGCTGAAGAGAAAAATACTTTGCTAGGATTTGTGACAACTGAAAGCTTTTGTGCAGAGACTTTGCTTTTCATATAGTTTTTATACCTACATGTTTTCTTTATTGCCAGCTCAGCCATTTAGGTCTCCTTAAGGATCGCCCAACAGGCTTCTGTATCAGCTGAGCTTTAAGGTTTTTGAGCTTTTGAGTCCATATAAATTAACAAAGACCTGAAAATCTGGATGTTCAAATTTCAGACATGACATTCCCAGTATCCAATGATGGAACATTTTGGAGCAGGCTGCTAAATAGACTAGTCTGGGTCATGGCTGCTTCTACGATCAACGTCCACGTACTATGTCACTCTGAACTCGAATGAAAGTAAATAAAATCCTTGACAAAATACATCTACCATAACTGCCAACTTGCTCCCATTTCTTTTATAGGCACTTCGAATAAAGAAACTTACACACAGGCCTCATTGCTACTGAAATAAAATTTAAACTAATATAAAAGCTGAAATCAATTTCAAGTGTGAATGACTGATTATACAATTTATCTTTTCCTAAGGGAAAAAAAAAAGGCAATGAACCGTCACTTCCACTGTGTCAAAAATCTAGCTGGAGTAGGAAAAATGACAGCACCAACGTCAGCAGAGTTGTTCTCAACTTCTTGCGTTCTGGGACACCTTTCCTAAGGCCTTTTGTTCCATGGGCTCCCACGGCTCTTGTTCCATTAGGGGTTCCCATGGCTCCCTAACAGCAACCGTAAAACTTGAAAACAAAACAAAAATCAGAAAACGCATCCCATGAAGCTTCAGTCTTGGCCCTGAACTTTTTTTGAACATAGTAGACTAACCAGGCTTGAGAGAGATTTATAATAAACACTTGCACGCAAAATAGAAGAGAAAACCTCAACTCCCTTAACTAATGGTTTCTAAAAATGCTTATTCAAACTGACATATGCATGACAAGTTTCAGCTCAGTACGATTTAAAGAGGAGGAGTTATACCGCCCAGAAAAATGGTGTTTATGACAGAAATGACAAAGGATCATTCATCATAGGGTTTTTCTATGTGGAGCAGTAATAAAGCCTAAATGAGACTGCACTTCATTAGTAATTTATTTCACAGATCACTATATATACACAAATAGCATAACTCTATTACATTTTTATAGTGCCATTCATTACAGTACTTCACATACTATATCCACATGACAACACAGAAATGCAGCTTGCTCTGGGGAAGACAGCAGCAGCCAACTGCAGAGCAGCGCACAAGGAGGAAACACTTCAGAGCCAGAAAAGCAGGGGTGGGAATTCTCAGGCGAAACAATATAAAACAATGAAACTCAATCCTCAGAGATGGGCAGCTAACTCAAAGAATAGTTTTACACCATTTTTGCTTGCCTGATGCCCCATTTGATTTTAGACAGTAGAAATAAAAGAGGAAGACTGAATACTCTTGCCTTGTCCAGTTGGAGTGACAAGACTCCCACCAGAGCTCCCTGGCTGGAATTCTCTCCCTCTCATTTGGTCCTTGAGGACTACACTGGCATTTTTCACTTGCCACAGGAAGGAAAAGAATATCAGTTCAACTGCTTTCATCAGCCCGTGTCTGGGATGCTACTCTTTAGGCACAGCAAAGAACATATTCTCAGATATCAAGAAAATGGGTGCAATTCTTTCTCTACTAAGACCTCCACAAAGTGAGGATTCGTGGCTATTTCACTCCCCACCAGAACACAATCCTCAAACTATCACATTCAGAGGCCAAACATTTCCATTAATCTTCCAGAGATGAATGGAGATTCCTGCCTTCCAAACGCACATTGAAACGTGGTATGCTACACGAACCCACAGAACCCTGTGAGAAGACGACAGACAGAAGGACACCTGTAAATGTCTCACGACAACTGCTTTTTTGTGACTAGTTCACTTGCGAAGTAACAGTGTCCAATTATGCAGCGTTGGGCCTTTGAAATAACATTGGCAATGCATGCGCTATGTGAACGCTTTCTGAAATAAAAGTCAAAAATAAATGCATTGCTTTTAACTAGTGAGGTATGATTAAATTCAACAAACGTTCTCTTGATTTTCTTGCCAAAAACTCTGCTGTAGGAACACTGATAAGAAGGTAAATGGCTTGTCAGTTCTATAGCCTCCATTTTTAAAAATAAATTTTAAAGCAAGAAACTTCCAAATAAGGCCCCTGTACTTGAAATGTAATTCATGAACACTGGGATCTTTGATGGATGGAGAGAAAACATGATTTTACCTAGCAGATTTTTTTATCTCTTCTGGTAAATTAACTAGCAAACCAAAACTATCATCAGGAAAATATTTGCTGAGCACTAAGTTAAAATCTGTTTTACAGCAGGGAAAAAGGTTCTCTTAAAATTTGTCAATACTGACTTTGACTGCCTTGTGGGAGCTTGAGAATAAATACATTTACATTGCGTCTCCTATGGCTCTGGTTTTTAATGTTCTTTTTTCAAATATTCCATTATCAAAGCGCATAATTTTAGTCCACAACAAACAGTACCTAATTTAACAAGATGCTGAGTAACTGTTCATCAATATAATTTTTCTTTCTCTTTTTGTCTCATATTGCACTGCTTTCCCCTGTGCTAATGTAGTAGACACTAAATACTAACAGTTTAAGAAATGATACTATGGCGTTTAACACACTGATTTAAGATGCAGGTTTTAATCAGTCATTTAAATGACCTGCATTCTCTAGATATTACAAAAAAGAGGGATACTGAGCATATGCAAAAAATATAATGCCCTATTTGGGTAAGTTAATGTGTCTAAATTAAGTACGTGAGTATTCCCTATTGAAATTGCTAAGACTGTTTAAATTTGGAAGTGAGGCAAGTGCATAAATGAAATTGTTTTGGGCTCTCTTTACTATTCTAACTGCTAGACATGCTGGGAAGATATTTTTCTCGCTCTAAGACGCCTGCAATCTGGCTAACAAGTGCAGGAAGGACCAAACATTGTAGGAAACAACATGAAATTGAACTTTTATTTCCACCCTGTTACTTCCCAAATCATTCTACTCAACAGAACTGATTAATAACCTGTATGAAGCTATGGCTGTGAGCTCTGAACAAGAAATTTCTTACAAAAGGTGTGAATGAACGGATTCTGCACTGGAGCTGAGCAGATGCATACATAGGCATGCATAAAAGGCAAGGAGGAGAAAAAACTAACAGAACTAACATTGACCTAAACGTTGCTGGCAGAGTGCCCACGAAGATCACACATGAAAAGAGATTCAACGTAAATAAAGTCTTGAGGATGAGTTTATCTTCAACACCATAGGTAGAAAAACTAATTAAGAGATTTGGCAACTTCAGAAGATTCGCTGGCCAGTTTCCACTTAGACAAACCAGGGAGCTACACAGTTTTCACAATGAAAGGAAGCAGGAGCTGGTTGACACTTAGATAAACTTTACAGTTATTCTACATCTAACAGTTTTACCTAAGAAAGTATGGAAATTTTCCTCTTCTTTCCTGGAACAACTCCTAGTCAATCAAATCAGCCTATGGAAACACACTGTTAAAAAAGTCCCATTAAAGAAAGAAATATTGCATGATGCTACTTACCTGCCTGTCTACTTCTGGAAGCAAAAGCAGGAGGTATTGTTGAAAATGCTGAGGTAAAGAAGCAAAGGTGTGTTTATTTATTAAAGCCCTCAGGTTAGTGTTCACTAGAATAGATCCTGGTGTTTCTATGTCAATATCCTCAGCTTTGGTCCATTTCAAATGTCCTGGAGTAAATAAACAAGAAATAACTTTAAACATAAACAAAGGAAGAGAGTAAGAACAAGTCTTCTTTTAAGTTTTTAGCTTTTATTGTATAATACAGTAAGCTCCAGAGAAACGGTACTCTGAGAAGGCTAACACAGACTTTTCTAGGTGTCTTAGTGGCTTCTTTTATATTTCCTGTATTTGTCTCTAGAGCTCTGCCAGGATCCATAATCCAGTTAACATCACAGCTGACATATTCTTACTTCCAGCTCAAGAGACCAACTCAACTCAGCAACAGCAGAAGATTTTCCTATTATGTCATCAACATAATTATAAGCATATACTTCCAAGCAAAAGGCTGCTTGACAAGGCTGATATGAACCAATCATTATGGACTGCTTCTCTTTCCCTGTGCTCTGCATCTGCAGCGTACTATGGCCTACGTAACTTGTTCCATAGCACCTGCTAAAAACTACCTGTGAGCAGAGAGTGATCATAGGGATGAGAATATTTAATGTGTTAACTTAGTGTCTAAAAACATGCATTTTTCAGAATTTTCATAAGAACCTCTGATCTAAAATGATCAACACACAGAAGGCAGCAGCAGGAATTATCAGAGGTTTAGAAAACAGGGTCTGTGAGGAAAAAATACAAACCTGGAAATGAGTAAGATAAAGACTCAGCAGAGGGAAGGGGAAATACTTCTTACTGTCCACAGTAGAAAGCAAAGGTAATGAGCTTAAACTCTTGCACAGTAAGAAATATTTCTGTTAAGATACTGGGAAAAGAGAGCTTTCAGCCACCAAGGACAAGGAGACACTGAATTAGATCCATCGGGAGGCATTACACTCTCCATCAGTGGAAATCTTTAAAAGTATGTTAGACAAATACCTGTCAGGAATGACAGGTGTATATCTGATTTTGCTCTCTGACTGACCAACAAATTATATGACCACTGGAGGTCCCATCTGGTCTTGTTTTATTATTTCTAGGATAATATTTAAAAGATACCTTTCAAAGTTCCTTAAAGAGCAATTATTGCTACCTGCTTCAGGGTATATACATACTGCTGCAATCCTTTTTTTTCTCTCAGTCTTAACATATTATGACACTCAAAATGGAAATGGAAGAAGTGGGGCATCCAAGTGGCTAGAAAAACTCAAAAGCCTCTAACCCCTCCCAGGAAACTCTTCCAGGTTTTGGTCTGTTGTACTTTCAAATATTTCAAAGATACTACAAAAAGGGTCTTATTTAAATCATACACAAACTCCTGCAGAATCTCCAAACCAGCAAGTGAAAATAATATTCCATTGCTATGAGCAATGATGGTATTTGGCATTCACATAGGACCTCTCAGCAAGGATTACAACTGGCATCTTAAGAAGAAGAAATATATTTTACAAATGGGCTACTAACTACTTAACAGTAACATTAATCAAAATAATGCACTCATGCTTTAGATTTCTTGGAAGGCCTATAGTGTTCGCCCCTGAAAGGCTACAACATGACCCACAAAACGTACATATGAAACAGCAGCAGATCTGTAAATTCTGCAAGCTCCCCTTCAGCCACAAACAGTCTTGCAATTTCCTTTTACTTTTCAGCAGATAATACTAACTGAATGAGACAAGGATCACTTTGCACTCAGCACAAGTTAACCTTTTCCAACACATATTTCCAACATACTGTATTTTCGTACAGCAAAGACTCCACTACAAACAAATGAATGCCCTGTTATAAAGGACAATTGTATGGAAGAAGTGTTCATTTTCACGAATGCATCACAATAAACTGCCCTCGCCATCTGTTCCACCCACTAAAAATAAATGCAAAAAGAACACAGTCCCTAAGTGTAACACAAGTAGCAGGATGTATCTGATTTTAATGCCTGTATGTATACTCCTTTCTTTAATCAATACAGAATATACATCTCCGTGTTCTAAGTGACTCCATATTGGAGTAACATTTTCCCCAGCTAATGCTTCATACCCTATGGAAAGACATACACATACAGATGATCCAAATTAAAACAAAATATGTATGACTGCAAAGTCAGTGACAGGCATTTCAATACTGTGAAAAGCCCAAGACACTATCAGAAAGTCAAATCTAATTCTGTGTGTCTGGGTCATATATTTTCTGATTTGTTTGACCTGCTACTGCTTACAGGCTACTATGGAGGCTTTATCAACTTGTGGAAAAAATACGTGTATTGTTCCTAGGATGATAGGCCAGTAGCTCACTGTAGACACCCAGCATAGTCATACTTAAAAAAACCAAAATCTGTTCAGAAGGATAACAAATTTTCTCTCCTGCACCTTTCCTATGGTTAATTTAGGACCTTTAGTGCAGGTTTCAAGTTTGTAAGCAGATGTAGGGAAGTATTTGGGAGCAGCATGGAACGTAGTTGTTCTGTGCAATGCGACAAGAGTATGCCACTACTGAATAGCTAATTGTAACTCTGAGAGGATTTTATGACAAAATATATGCTAATGTTTTTTTTATATTGCTTTCTACAGAGAAAGACATTTTGAATCCTTCTATGGTTGCTACCAGAGGTTGTGGGGATCACTGCCCAGATCAGAAATAGAACCTGGAAGATGAGAGAGAAACTCAAGCTTACAACCTTGGAAATGAAGAGATTAGTCTCCAACACAGAGAATTAACTATGAAAAGGATGGGAGCACCATGGTTCTACATCAAAGTATAAAAATCAAAATAGGAAAAGGACAAAATCACATAGTTGGCAGAATAAGTTAACTAAAATAGTGTTCTATTAGTATCCGAAGAAATATTATGTCATAAGAGAAACATTGCAGCAGGTACAAGAACAGAAACCCTTAAACCTTCAACATAGGTCCCCGCATTCCAAGTGTGGTGTTCCCAGGAGGCCTGAGGACTTTTTCTGAAGACCACAAAAAATCTAATTAATTCACTCTACATTTGTTATCGTTGGCCAACAACTGATGAAATATCTGGGGATGGGGAGGAGTGTATACATCAAATTATATATCTCAGCCTTAAATGTAGAGAAAACTTACAGGAAATAACCTAAAATTGAATGTATCTTTGCACAGCAAAAGTTCTGCTACTGAAGAAGTATTTTCGGTTTTGAATAACGCCATTTGATCAACACAGAGAATTAGCTATTCATCTGAGACTGATGACTAATCTGCAGAAGGATCATGTATGAAACCAAAGTACACTTTCATGGGAGGCTGTGATACAATAAGGCTTGCATGAAACAGTTCACCAGAAACTGTCAATAGCAGACTTAACAACCAACCTATGATATTTAGGAAGTAAAGTACCTTCAAGCTGTTTTACAGAATGGTTATATAGAAAAACAGGACTAGGCTGAATCAACTAATAAAGAAGAACAATCTTATCCTCACAAAAACAGACATTCAATAATTTTTAGGGTGATCCAGCCACTACAAAAACTTGTTTGCTAACTTTTCCAATATGGCCACGTTGAAAAATACTTTTCTAAATGATTCAGCAGTGTGCTGAATGCAAAAAGTCCTTTGTAAAGATAAAGAAACAGTTATGTAATTATTCTACTTTACTTTAGTCGAGACAAGAAGCTTAGTGAACACTACATTTTCTGCTCCTTAGGGAACATTTCCAATTATATTTCATGCAGAGGAGGAAAATCTGCCTATCACATGGAGCTACTGAGAATTTACTCCTAGCATCTCTTCAGAGAAAGTTCTTCATTAATTACTGATCATCATCCATGAATCCTGCTAAAAAACACAGAAAATAAAACCAGAAACTGTATCTACCACCTCAAGAGATGTAGCTTCAAAATAATTAAGGATCCAACTGAAGAAACAAAGCAACCAAAGAAAGAGAATCAACCAAAAATGATATGCCAAATCTCTGTAAGACATGCAACAATGAAAATGAAGAAAAGAAGGTTAACTTCTAATAGGGCAGGTACGTAAGCATATATGCTATTATCTTTGGGAATAAATGCATATTAGACTGCAAGCAAATTTCCCAGGAAGAAAGAATATTTCTTGCTACACCTCGCCCCCATCCCCACCAAAATCATAATGCAGTAATCACAAGGTAATTCCTAAATGACCTCTCTGCCTGCCGTTGCTTAGGTCTGTCAAACTTTAAAAAGCAACTACAGAAAAGCATTCTGGGGGGAAAAAAACACCCATGGATTTTCCAGGTAGCCAGAAAGAAAGATGCCTTCTTGAGAAAGGGTCAGCTGCTGAGTTTGAAAAACGGTTAGATAAACCAGAAAAATGAAACTATTAAAGAGAAGACAGAGTTCAGAAAAATATCAGTATTACATTAACAAGTACGATATTTATTTTACTCCTACTCACCTAAACCAGATTTTTTTAACCTTTTTAAGTGCTGGCTTGTTTGTTTTCCAGTTGGAGACTTTTGCCCATGTTTCATCTCTTTATCAGAACCATCTGCTTCACCATTTTTAGATTCAGATCCTTAGGAAAAAATAAAACCCCCCAAACATGATACTGATGCACTTGTAGCAACAATCCCCCCAGCACCCCCTACACTGCAAACAAAACAATAACAGGATTTAAAAAAATTTGGCAGCTACTTGCTGAAAGGCAATACACCTTTCTGGTCACAATACGATTCTTCATCATCAGAGGAAATGGAAGTAAAAGCTCAATAAATCAATTAAGTGCTGAAACCTAAAGTTTACTGAACAATGCAGTCAGTAAAAATGTTCACTGATCTAATAAAAATAACATTTTCCTATAATGCCCACGAGATATCTTTAAAAATATTTTAACCTCAAGTTATGGGGCAGTAAAGCAATCTAAAGGTGAAAAAACATTTGTGAAGAAACATTTATAGAAGAGATATGCCTGGAAATAGAATTGTCAATTTGTGTTAAACATAGACATAGAAATCTCTTAAAATGAAGCAACGTAACCACCAGAACTAAAGGTCAAGGTTATGCTGCAGTGATAAGCATAGTACCAGAAGAAGAAAAGGTAACAAAAGGATCCGAGTATTGCAATGCAGAATCAAGACACAAATTCACATTCACAGAGAAGCTTGCCTTTCCCCCCCCCGCCTCCCCCTTTTTATGGCACTGAATACCAGCATGTGGTCCCCCATTAGAGTTCCAGAGCCAAACAAAATGTTACTTTGCATTCCTTTAAAGCTGCTGCTATTACCAACTGTCATTTCACTGGGTGCCTTCAGTTCTTTATTAAAGAAAAATCTCCATCCTTGAGACATCAGATTTGATAAGGAAATAAAGACATTAAACAAAGCCACCAAGTGGAAATATTATTTCAGCAGCTCCAAATTCTGTATGCTACACCGCTGATTCAGAGGAAGGCTCTGTGACTAGAGCTGATCTTGCAAACGGTCCTTTAGCTATTTACCTGAAGGTGAATCCGACTGCTCATCAGACACCTTTAATGGTGTCAAAACAACACGAGGAACAGTCTTGTTTACCATCATTGAGACTCCATTTCTTCTTTTCTGCTGTTGTCTTAAAGCCTACAAAAATGATAACAAAACATAAAAATGTAACAAAAAATAATGCTTATAAGTGAATTACACGAGACATTTCTCTACCATTAAATTGAATCTCTTAAAATAAGCATAATTTACATAGCTACTGACTTGCCAGACTTCACACTCGTCCCCTTTATGTCATTTTCCTTTAAAATATAAAATCAGGCTTGTGGTTATAAGGAGAAAGAAGATGCACCTTAGATCATTTTCCAATACAGTTTTGACAACAAAGAAGCACGTAACTGTTTGCTCTACCTTAACAGCACAACATGATAACCCATGGAATGTGAAACTAAGACTTCCAAGTAAAAAAAATGTAAAATAAATGTTTCAAAACCAGAATAAAAACATATATGTCTGCACATCTCTCGCAGGTGCATCCTCTCCAGTATACTGCTCAGTCAATCAAGTTAACACAGAGTGTCATCAGTATGTACAGCATGTAAGGACTACAGTATTGATGCACTCACTCAGCCGTGAGTAGTGCTGCACAAAATCACTGAACATGGCAGGAATCATTTATTTTTGTGAAGGGAATCAGTCCTAATCTTGGAAACCTTGCAGCACTTGGCTACTGTCTGCTTGACTTTGGGCATTAACCTTCAGAACACGAACGTGATGGTGTTCTGGCAAATCTGGGGAAAAATGATACAAGAATAAATCTCTACAAATGGGAGTGCTTTGTGTTTCATAAATGGATTGAATACAGGGTTGATAATGTCATACAAAATATTTAAAGATTAGAAATAGCAAATACCTGCCAGACTGTTCTATATGGAAAATGATATCTGATTCAAAAGATCTTACAACATACAAATATGAATACTTGCCAATTAATATATTTGCAAGCATTAAAATTCTGGAATTAATCAGAATGGGCTGGGCTTAATACAGATCTCTCCTATCCTCCTGTCTATTTCACTCCGATCTTACTGTGCACTCTCTTTTTATAATTGTGATTTGTGTTATGATCTTGGGGGGGATTTATTAAAGTAATACTATATCAACAAGGAACATATTTGATATGAATTATCCCTGTAGGTTTATGAGCAAGAATGACCGATGCCTTATAAGGTTTAAGTCTGTAACTTCAATTAATCTGTAATATCTTTCCAAAACGTTCACATAGCTAAATAAATAAAAAAAAAACCTCTGAAAAAAAAGAAATCGATATCACTCCACTCCTCTAAATAACACACTATACAACATAAGATACACCAAGACACACAAAAGCTATTTCATTGATTAACCCCTTTTATAGTACACTTCTTAAAAGACACATAAGCACTGTACAATAAAAAGCGAAAGAACACTTGAAATCAAACAAAGAGAAGAAGCTGGTCAGATCTGCACTGAACCAAAGAAGCAAGCAGAACGCCATGAGGAACAGCATATAATTCAGACATTTTTGAGACAGAAAATTCATACTGGTATTGAGCAAGAACAGACACACTTATGGATGGAAAATTCCAAAATGTTAACATTTCTCAAAAATTCCACAAAATTCCAAAAATGACCCTCAGTGCACAGTCCTGCCAAGCCAAGCGTCAAACCAGGTGATCCTTATTTAATAGTAATACCACTGAGACAGTAACAAGTAGTCCACTAAAAGTTAACTTAAAAGACAGCCAACTTCTGTGCTGACAGCATACCAATAGATCCACAACCCAAACTTTATGGTGTTGTGCCCCCCAGTGTGATTTGCCTTATGAAGAGCAAAGAGAAGAAATATCCATCCTCAGTGTCATCCTCCCTACACACTAGAGTAAGAACCCAAATGATGCCCCATGTTCTCCCCCAGTCTCCTCCTCACCTTTCAAGACAATTCCCACCTCTACCAGGGACCATAGCCTTTTTGCCAGCATCCATAAGGAAATACCATTTTAATGATTCATACAGCCACTGTGACAAAGGTAGATTCTTTGTAAAGCCTCACAGTTGATTTTCAATGCTTTAGACTCGACTCCCACGAATGAGAGAAAGTAAGCAGCAATGTATCCACCATCAATGACAGGCAGTAGAGTTTGTACACCTTAGGTGACACATGCGCTGCTGGGGCAAGGGCAGCGGTACTCAATCTTTGTCAGGCGCACCACTTACCTTCTTTCGTGTTACAGGAAGGCCACTTGCGGACCTTAAGCACACGTTCATGCAACTGATCTGGCACTTCCAAGAAGCACGGGCCACCCCATGCTCACGGAGCACTAATGCAAGACAGCATGGCTCATCCCAGCGCTACCCAGACACTCAGAGCCACAAGAACAGGGAACACAGCTGGAAGCAGGCAAACGCTGCTACCAGAACTATTCACTTTGAGGCATAGCCCACTTCTGAGTTACAGGCTAAGAACCTCAACACGTGAGGATCAAGCGCAAACCTTAAAGACACCACTTCCCTTTGACACACATTTGCGTTTTCCCTAACGTTCATTGTTTCACTGCCAGTCCCTCCCCCATCTCTGATTTCACAACACAAATGATTACCACACAGGGCTCATAGTTAACTTTGGAAATCAGTCTGTACAGGATGACTCAAGCTGGCAGTAAAGCTACACACGTGGACACCTGAAAGACAGCTTGTAGGATATAAAAAAATAATTAAAACCATGCAGACATCAAAATCTAAGTTCAAAGTTTTAACACAAAGTGCCAATGAATTACGCTGTGCACAGAGAATAGACAAATAATCTTCCCTACGCCTCCCTATCTTTTCATTTGCCAAAGGAAAGCTATGAGGCAGATGAGGAGGGTCCAAAAGTATCAAGTAAATAATCTAACATTTGATTTACAGGGTAAAGAGATGGCTAAGATTTTGCCCAGTCATCCTGTTTAGTGGGACATATTATTCCCAGCTAATCATAACAATTTTGCGTTAAATTCACCCTTGAATTTAAAGCTGCAGGGTCTGAGATTTTGAATAGACAAGTCTTTGCAAGACAACCCTAGGAACAACCCAGCAGAGGGAGACGCCGACTGACGCCTAGTTACTAGTAAAGCCAAACACCAGAAGGAGTTAAGTATAAACCAAGGACACTCTGTGAAGTCTCTGCTGAGAACGAATATATAACTCCTCTACACTTAGCCTGAGGGATATTAATTTTAGGATACAAGACTACTGTGGGCTAAGACAAGAATCTCGTATCCCAAGATTAATTCTACTTAGCTGGGAAGTCAATGGGATTACTCAAAGTGAAACATACACCAAACGCTTTGCTATATTGAGCCTTTAGTGCACCAAGCTAATTTAGTGCTTTCCTAGTCACCACGACCAAATAAATCTCTAGTTTTGGCTCTTCTGGTGAAGGGAATAAACACAAAGTAGCTGAGTCAAATTTGTAACTAGCACTAAAGAAAATGAGAAATTTTATAACTGATTTCAAAGAAAAATGGTTCCAGATCTCACTGTGGATACAGTAACAGTAACTAACACACAAACTACATCAGCATCTTTTACCAACACAGCCTTTTGTATCTCATCCATATTTAGAGATATGTAACCTCCTAGCTGGGCTGCCTACAGATCTGCAAGAAAGAGCAGAGGATTCTACCAAATGATAAGGTGTCAGTTTTACTATGGAAAGTGAGAGAAACACATATAGCACATATAATAGCTTACATAAAGTATATTTTTCTTTAACAAGACTCCGTGTTTACATTTCAAATGTATTCGATCATTTTGTGCTAAATGTTTGAGTTAAAAAAGCTGCGAGTTGTAAATTTCTAGAACTGATCACTGTTGAAGTATTCTGTAAAACATTACTACCATCCTATTTGTACAGCACATAAATAAAAAAGGAGAGAAAGAAAATGAAAGGTCATGTGGTATAGAAGTTAAACATTAAAAGCTCTCTTAAAATCACCACCAAAATATAGTACTTACATCCAGCCTTTCACAAGCAGATTTGCAAAGGACATCTGTGAATCTCTTGCACATAATGAGTATGGAGAATTCCCAATATTCCCATTCATAAAAATGAACCTGTGACCATCTGTTGAATAACACTGCCACGGACATTATACAGGGCTTGGAATAATTAATTTGTTTAATTCAATTATTTTTATTGCCAAAATCTTTAAGTAACCTATCAATCCATTTTTATCAAAAGAACTCAAAATAACATAAAAAGATGAGTATTAAGAAACACAAACTCTGAAGATAGATGGCAAAAGAAAAACACCATGCAATTAACAGTGATATAATTCCCAGCAGTTCTTTATACAGGGGTGACAAGAGCAAGCCTCCTTCTCTTTTTCGGGGAGTTTATGCCCCTGCCAGAGTGTAGCAATGTGTTGGAGGTTTCATGAATGTCATTATCTGTTCTTTAGAATCATCATTTCATATTCAGTTGATCTTAACACAGGAAAGACTTCACTCATATGACAAAATGGTCGACTCTCTTCAGTAAAAACTAATAAAGTCATCTTTGAAGTAGAAATGAGAGGAAACAATATGAACTAAAAGGTAACTGGGGACAGGGGAAAAATACATCCCCAAAAGAGCACCAGAAGCAAAATGTCAAGCTCTGTGCTCTGATTTTACTGCTGCTCAGGATATTTTTTTATTATTTTTCTTTCCCACATCTTTTCAACTCAGAATGAACAAATGCAGCATACAGATAAACCACTAATGCAGAAAACCACTTTCATTTGAGCTTAAATGCATGACATGCTGAGAATGTTAGAAATTAAGTTATTAACAACAAAGATATGTAACACTTGGCTGCACTAAGCAACATCATCCCAGATTTCTATTTGTTCCATAAATGTCAAGTCTACATTCTGAAACTCATATCATGAAACATAACCTTTGAAATTTCACACATTATGGATCAGAAATGTAAAGCTACGGAATTCTTCCGTTCTGCCATGTGAAAAACACGAGCTGTGATACATGGAGAAAAACCTATCGCACAAAATAAATAACTACTCTACATCATGGTCATGGATCCCAAATTGGCAAAGATGAAACAGATTCATAGTTTATCACTGATTCACTTAAGACAACCATAAAATTCAGTCTTCATCCTCTCTCTCACCCTCATTTTGTTAGTAAAATTAAGACAGCTTTTAATTCCCATGTCTCTACTAAACTAAAATTTCGCAGTGGCAACCTGTTTCACGGACACACAGAGCAGTTAAAATAAAACAGTAAGCACCACAAGTCATGAAGAACAAACGGATTATTGTTTTTAAGATGCTACTAATTGTTATACTAACCATACATTAAAAGTACTCAGTTATAAGCCTGCAAACGTAACATTAAAACAATAATAAAGACGTCTTATGGAAACAGCTACAAAGTACAAGGTGCCATTTCCAAAGCACAGAGCAAAGTAATTTACTTCCAACCAGACTTGTACACCAAACATAACAGTATTGGTGCCAAGTGTACACAACCGATCATTTGGAGATGAAGAGTAGTGGTGGAACACCAGGCTGGAAGTTTGGAGATGTAAGGTTTATTTTCAAACTCTGCTAGTAACTTCTCAAATAAGCATCTGTTCCTGTCCCATGTCATCCTCCTACCCTGTGACACTTATATCCATATGTGGAACAAAAATAATTTCTTACTGCGTATTTGTTCTTTAGCTCCCAGTAGCAGTCAAGGTCTTTCTGTACAACTGCAGTATACATTAACAACTGAACACTTATCCGTATATAAAAAAAAAGTTAAAGTGCTTGGACATTCAAGATGCAGAGACAGAGAGAACGTGTGTATCTATGTGCGTGTATGTACACTGCAAGCCAGCACTCTCTTCTATAGGTGTGCTACGGTTGCTGCAGATCATGATAGACTGCGAAGTAAACATTTTTGTTGTTTTCCCAACCACAGAAACAAGAGAAGGACAAAAACCATGTGATGTGTTCAACGTCTGTTCTGACTTGCATGTGAATGGGAATGATGATGGCATATGCATCGACTCAGTGACACTCTTTTCCAAAGAGAAGAGTGTTGGTTTTTTGTAAAATTGCTTGTGCAGTATTAAACCAAAAATATCTATCAACTGAAAAGTGCTTTATGGGGAAATCTGTTTCTTGGCACAACAAAGCACATATAGGTAAGGAAACAGTTTGTAGAAAGCAGTTTAAAAATGAACTAAAATAAAGACAGCAATGACAATACAAAATCTTAAAACAGTAACCAACCTTTTCCACTAAGTCAAATTTGCAAACATACTCCGCACAGTGTCCAAAGCATACATTGGGGGCTTCAGGACTAGACTACCGTTCTCCAGATAAAAAAATCCTCTCATATTACCTCTCAGAGAAACAGGTGCACCAATTTATATTGCAGCAACATAAGCAGTTCCACTGTAATGCCTTTCTGCCAGACATCCTGTTTCATCCCTGGTTCTGCCACATGCCCACACACCCTGAGCACACAGCCTTCTGGGGACCTACCCAACAGCTCCTGGAAGTGCATTTGTAGATAACTGCTTGTCAGCATTTTGTAGGAGGCTTCCTAGAGCTCTGAAGAGTTGTGGGCTGTTCCAACTCCTGTCCTTCCCGGAAAAGGCCAACCATTTCTAGCATGCACTTCAAAATCAAGGCATGATTCATTTTCACCTGGGTATCATTTCATGTTATAAACTATTCAAATCAAAAGCTGTTCTCTTCATAAGGCCCAAAAGACGATATTCACTTAGAAACCCACTGCTACTATACGGAAAAATCAAGTAACATCCTTTGAAAAGTTTGACTGCTATGCACAGAGCAAGCAAAATGGGACTCTCTTCTCCAGTGATGGTATTTGTCATTAATACAGTAGCAACAAACCATCCATCTTAAATAGTTGCTCAGGTAACTTAAAGAAAAACATCATCAGACAAGTACAATGCTTAGAGCTAGGCCACTATCATCAGCTTGATCGTCTGAGACTTGGGACAAGTCACTGCATCTACAGAACAGAATAAAGAGCGCACTTTCAACCTGCATTTGGGAACATTCCACTACATAGCAGTGGTAGATTTAACCAAAGGTAATTTTCACACCAGGATATGTTTTAAGCGGGGGACACTGTCCTACAGTGATGTAGAGGGGTAACTCAACACGGTACTGTTCTAAAGTTGCTTTAAAATTCTTCTTTTCTCAGAGCAAGAAATTCTGGAAAACACATTTATTAAAACAGAAACATGCAGGAGAGCTGCAAAAAAGCATGCTATGCAAACAACCCCAGAGGAAAAACAAACAAGCAGAATGCCCCAGCAACTGGGAGCTAGTTATTAAAAATGGTACGAAAAGAATACAGGGATTGTGTGGATTCCTGTCCCTTTCTCTCCATCACAGGTAAGGGCTGAAGACCAGAAGAAAGTCCCATAAACTTGCGTCTTACCAAAGCACTTGTTGAGCAGCTGGTACCTGCTGCCCATGCATAGGGACCTTTAGAGGGACATACCGTGCAGCCTGCCTTCGGGCAATGCATGTACTCCCTGAAGAGCTCCTGCTGGAACTCTTGCTCTTGCAGCTTCTTTTCCCCATTATGCAGTCTCCCTGCCATAGTTTCTCTGTCCTCTTCCCTAGACTTGTCTTGACAATCAGAAAATCAGTTTAGTTTATCATCTTCGAACTTCCATTTTCCTGAATGCATTTTGTAAATTCCACTGTCCCTTCCCATGTCTCTCTAGAAGTCAAAAAGCAACATGTTTTCCTTGTTTTCCATTTGTTGACAGGAAAATTTGTCAAGAATCATCACTTATGTTGCCAGACATCAGATCAAATGCTTCAGCTAGGGAGCCAGAATTCTCCAACTGTGGCCTTGGTAAATTTGTAGCATCTGAAATGAAACATAGGAAAATGGTTAACAGAAACCCTGAGAAACTGCAGCAAACTCTCTATACTGAGGAATTCAGTACAAAAAATACCTCTCAGTTCACAGTGGATTTTCAGAGCCTTTCAGGAAGACACCCTGTGCTCAAATTCTAAGTGATAAGGACATAGTCATAATGAACTCCTCTGTCACCTTTGTTTCTGTGGGGGCAAGGAAGGGAAAGGAGGGCAGGCAAACGTATCAGGGTTGTATCAGAACATGTGAGTGAATAGTTGCTCAAATGAGTCAAAGGACAGACACCACAGACAGACTCATACTGGTTTACTTTCTACGGAGAGCAAAAATGCTTCAAGATAACCTGCATCTGGCTGTAGTCAAGGAAAGAAGTCCTAACAGAATGCGTGTGGAGGGAGCAAGACTGGTGAGTTTGCTCTTGTTCTTCTCTCAAAGCAAGATAAGCAGTATGCCTGAGCTGAAGACAGGAAAGCAAAACCACACCAGCAACAAGGGAGATCAGGATTCTACCTTCAGTGCCAACCTAGGCACTTGGACACCTGTGTCCTTAAAAAACAAACAAATGAAGAAATCTGGATAAACTATCCTGTGAATTTGGGTAAATCAGGGCTAAATTACACTGTTCACCATTCTGTTCTGAAATTTAGTCTCGTGTTGCTTCAGGTTGTAGGGTGGTTTCTAATAATAATTACAGTTGTGCTAGAAAACTCAGCCTGAAATGTTATTTGGAACTGTACAGGTCTAACGTCCTATAATTCAGAAGCAACATGTGAGCCAAACCATAATTTCCCCATAGCTGTCTTACTGCTTGGGGTCTGACAACATCCATTGGAAAAAAAGGTGTGGAGTTGCTACTTCTACTATGAGAACAAATCATACAGATGGGTGCCTTCCTTCTCAATAAAAATCTGCATCTACCCACCTTATGAATAAAATAGTGGCACACATATGAACCCAGCCACCAAGCATGCAGACAAAGCCCAAAGTTAAGAAAAACAAAACAAACCAGCGGCAGTAACATACCTTGTGTAGATTCCCTTAATTCCTGAGCTTCTCTCCTCCCAAACCCACTTGGCTGCTGTCTCTGGAGTTTCTGTCTCTACAAAGAGATCTGGATGCCCAGCACAGTCTCAGACATGTCCTGGTCTGTATTCAGATCCTGAGTCTGAATGGAGTATCCTTCTCTTCTCCCAACAGAAAATTTATGGGTACCCTTCTTGGTGCTGATTCCAAAGTGCCAAAAGTGAGGCAGGATTTTCTTCCACGTCTGGGAGCTCTACTATCATCCCAGACATCGTTATAGTGCATCTTCAAGTTCTTTATCCTCTCTTGGTACTGCCCCAGGAAACAACTGGTACACTGATGGACAAGGTGCTCTTATACTTGGCTATCAGAGTCCAACAGACACTAACACCACCTCAATGTCCTGGATATTCACACATGCTCAGTGTTACCTACGTGAGGCCAGTTTGCAGGTATGATCGTTTCTTCTGAGAAATGTTCCAAGAACATCTTGATAGATACAGACAGATCTGTACATAGCGAAGACTTCCAAAAAAAGTATCACCTCAAGTCAATGGAACAGAAACTGGACCATAGAGGAGCATGGTAGATACTATGGCATGACTTGATGTCCGTACTTGAGTTAGCCTTGTCCAGAGCAAGAACAATTCACACAGTAGTGTGACCATGTACCACTGCTAGCAGATGCAGATGTAGTTCAGTACTTTCCCAGGAAGAGGTCCTTACATGGGTCTGCATGCCAAAACTCTTGAGTGTGAAAATGAAGTAAATCAGTATGGAACTGATCAGTACTGATAGGAAATCAGCGTGTGACAGCATGCCATAAACCTTCTTTTCAAAGGTACTAGATCAGCAACAGCTGGGCACACACACCCAAGCACTCCCAACAACAAAAGGGAAACAGAAATCTGTAATATCTGCCGTCAGAAAGCCAAGCATAAAAGGCAGCTTTACACCGTACACTCTTGTGTCTAAACCCTCATGAATGGGAACTATTTTGCTGGACATTACACTCAGGTACTATACACGAGCAAAACTGAAACTCCCTCAAAAACGAAAAAGAAGAATGAAACACACTCAGTGGTAAAACACCCAAAACCTTTCTCCCAACAAGGACGCCGTGGAAGGCAGTGAAGCTAGAATGTTTCCAGACCAAAATGGCAGCCCAGCCTTTGAAAGGTGAAGAGATAAGCTCTGAACTATAACAGAGACCTTGTGAGAGTCCACTGCAACTGCAAACCTCCCTAGCCCCTGCAAAGGACTCCAGATCCACTGCCACCTGAGAGAAGTCAAGACCCAGAGCAAGGGCTCAGAAAATGCCATTTTTCCTCCAAGCTCCTAGCAAAGCTCAAGAAATGAAGTGTTGAGACCAATTTAATTCATGAGAACATCCGAAAATGCAGGCTGTTACAAGGAAATGTGAGATTGCTCTTTGCAACCTAAACCCGGGAATATACCTCTACAATTCATTAAAAATTGAATCATATGTAAATCCATCATATAATACTTTAAAGTGAATTACATATGACTACAGTGGTTAATAAGTAGATAAACAGTGGAGAAAATCTTCTAATTCTAGCTCAGATCTTCCAGCAGTACTGCATATTATCAACTCGCCTCTCACTTGAATTTTAATGGATTCCAAAACAAATACACACCAGACCAAGTTAATGTGAAGAACCCACTGTTTTTAAATAAATTGAGTAGGACTCTGTTTGAAAGACTCTTTCCTAGGTTTTCATTCTGTGAAGACTGTTTAATAATAGAAAAAACCAACACAATAGCTAGGGAAGACCCCATTACGACATATATACAGTACACATATGTTTAGATAGTATAAGCACTTCCTGACAGCATGCTGATGTCTCATGTTCTGTTACTTTAGCATGGAACCAGTAAGTCAGTATCAGCTGAAGGAGTGTTGCATATAACTGTCCAAAGTTTCTTGTGTATTCAAAGGTATACTAAAGGTTCTTATTTGTACAAATTTTAGTTATTATGTATCCATAAAAGCAATAGAAAGATTGGAAAGTGAAAGAATAAATGTCCAACAGCAATTTTATAAATAAAATCGCTGTTCAAATTAATTCACCTCTGCTACAATATCAAATTAAATCAAACCTGCAGCATGTATATGGCAGTAGCCAACACCTGAAACTTCAGAGAAAACAAAGCAAATACCCTCTACTGTTCCACAATACAAATGTCCATTTGTCTAATACTGTACATAGAGAAAACATTTTACCGATAGCTGTAATAATACTCTCATACTCTGAAGTACAGGATCTAATTACCATCAACTTAATTAAAACTAATTTCTTTTTATCGATTACTTAACTTTCTGATGTTGCTCTAACCCTACCGCCTTAGGGAATGTTTTCAAGTATTTCCATCAATGTTATGACTTTTTATATTAATTAGGCTATTCTGATTAGTTTGCCCTTTTAAAAATTATTCTCAAATCTATATATCGGCTAAGTGACAAGTGGTAGAGTTTAAACAGCTATACAAGTTCAAACATTTGTTGCTTTGCTCTCTTTTTTTCCCCTCCTTTCCCTTTGCCCGCTCCCTCCACCACTAAAAAAGTTCGTGTATCGCAAAAGACATCCTGTATCGCAAAAAGTATAGAAGTTTCCAAAACGTGTGTCTTGTTCACTACTACCCGCACAGTTAGTGAGCTGCTTTGTGCCCACTGATTAATTTTCCTCCCCAGTCCTCAAAGCCTCTAAGCACAAGATTACCTTACGTCAATGAAAAAGGTCTATTAATTTTAAATTCAAACCACACGAAAAACTAAGCAGAAATACTTAAGTGTTTCGAGGAGATGTGGATGGGCTTTGCTTACCTTAAGCCTAAATCAACAACTCGGCAATAAACTACCCCATGAAATACTAGACCTCCGTTAACCATAACTCAGAAAGCAGTTATGAGAAATATTAAAACAACATCATCTCATTATTCTAACACTTCAAAAACTTGTATTTCATTTTTTGTAGTCTATACAAGACTAAAACAATTCCTACATACTCAAAATTGAGAGGAGATAATGGTAACTTTTTGGAATTACAGTGTTTTATTTTTTCTTTTTTCTTTGCCCGAATGAAAACTGAACTAATTTGGCACTGTTGGAAAATAATTTTCACATTGTTATGCTTTCAGTTAATATCTATCTTTCAATAATCATCTACTTTTGCCAAGCTTTACTACTTGTCATGCAGGCTAAATCATCCAAATCGTAAGTTATTCAAAAAACAAAAACTACCCCATTTTTATACACTGCAGTGTCAAATACAATAAATATGAAAGAAAAACCAAACAGCAGGCATACCCAGATTCTCACCTATCTGCAGAACCTCTTTCAAAATCTTTTTTTTATTTTAAGCCTCACATAAAATTTCCAGTACAAATGCTTACACAGGAAAAGCAGGGATGTGATAATATAAACAATTCTGCTTACTTGAAAAGCACTTACAAAACCATCAAACTCACAATAAATAGGAGGACTGCATCATTGGTTAAAAAAAAAGAAGAAAAAAACCCCAGCAATACACCACTAAACAAAGCACTAAAAATCCTCAGAAACGCCTTGAAATTCTGCTGAGATCTTAGTCGTATAAGACTGACACACATGCTACAGGGAAGCCAATTGATTACCAGTCAATACAAGCTTACCTGCTTAAGTGCTTTCTTTGTGTGCTGCTGGAAGGAAGATACTAGCTTGCTTTGCACCGGTGCATTAGTAAGGCTTGAATCACGATTGGAAGACATTTCTTCAGATGTCTGCTTTGGGCAAACTTTATAAAAAGAAAAAAAAAAATCAGAATACTGTTTTGGGGGTTATATTCCCTATATCTTTGAAAGTCCTAAGGACAGGAAAGAAAAAAAAAAAAAGGCCAGTGCCTGGAAAATAAAAAGCTCGCTCTAAGATATTCAACTAATCTTGATGTCCAGATGACCTAAAAATGCTGCCATATTCTAAATAAATGCAACGCTTCACAAATATTTGTACCTCATCACACCCTTTCTATGCAGTTCTGGAGGCCTTGCATATTTTGCCTTTCAGGTCCTAGAAGGTAACTGAAATAGTTTAAATATGGTTTTCGAACAGAAGCTAGACAAAAATTATCTTCCTCACCAAGACATTTTTAATGGATTATTATGTGTCTAAATGTGTATTTATACAAAAGACACTGATGACCCTGTGTTCTAAAAATATTTATAAATATGTAACTTCACGCCAGATTGTAATGGCTTTTTAGGAGCCAGACTCATCTATTTTATAAGTACTTCTTAGTAAAGCTAAGAACACACACTTTCCTGTTTAACAGAGTAGACCGGAATATCCATCCTGCAAAGAATAATTCTGGTCTCTCAGGTAATACACACTGCTACTTGCCTTCTAAATAATACATGTTTTAATGAACAAATACTACAGAGCTTGCATTAAACAGACTCTTGAATACATGTGTGAGGCACAGAAAAAATCTCCTGGTTAAAAACAAAAGGAAATTTGATTAATTGTTTTTTAAAAACAGCTTTATTAAACAGGTATGAAAGCTGTGAAAATAGCTGGAGGATCCTAGTAGCCTTGGTGGTCAGCAAGCTTGACTAAAAGGGCTGTAAAAACCTTTCCACTCCTAATGCCTTGCATTACTGTTCTCTCAGTAGTGTCCTAGGACAGCCCAGCTAAAAGAGCACTAGCATGAATCCAGAAATGAAGCAACTTTTTTTTCCATTCTCCTCTGCTGACTCAATTCAATTCTGTCTTCCAGCGCTGCTCAAAGCTGGTTTGCATGCTGACATACCTTCCTTATAATGCTCTGCAGCTGTATATGGTTTTGCAAGGTTTGCCATACTTCGCACACCTACTGGAACAATCTGAAGACACTCCAAGCAGCTGCATGGACACGTGCCAGAAATAATTTTAGCCCAATGTTTCTGTTTGCCTATGGTTTTCTCCTCCCATCCTTTAGTGGGATGAGCAGACACCTGAAGTAGCATTCTAACTCTCTTGCCTTTAGCAATGTTTCGTAGAAGAAATATTGTAGTGATTTTTTCTTTGTGTTTGTAAGAAAAAAAGATAGAATAGAGACAATTTAGTTGTCAGGAATTAATGGCCACCATAAGATGCATGTGATATTAAACATTTGTTTTCACATTGAAAGAAAAAAGAATTAATACTTACCTCAAAAACAGAGAATACACTCTGTTTTATGGCACTGGCATTGTGTCCAGATAATTTTCATATCAGACTAAAAATTTTCATTAGCAGATAAGACAAAACCTATTTTGTCACAAGATTTATAACTGATAGTTGTCACTTTTTTCCCTGATACTTGAAGGATTTGTCAAAATATACAAAGAAGCTGTAACACAAAACAGGTTTTGAGTTTACAGCAACACCTGGTTTGGATCAATCTTTTCCACATGATGAACAAAGCTTACTATCAAAAAAGACAACTTAAAGGAGCAGCGAAGTGTCAGCAGAAAACAAATAACAGCTAGTTTATATAATCTAAATCACTGCAATAGCTAAGCTCCTGAGACAAAGAACACCTACACCAAAATAAAAACCTGACATTTCAAATTACCCAGCTTTTGTCTTTTCTTTCAAAGAGAATTTTTTTACTGTTTTCTGGCAAAGTCTGAGAGTCAAAGTACAGAAGAAAAAAAACCAGAAATAGTGTGAGCACACAAACCCCAGAGTTAAGGAGAGAACAGAAAAAAATTAAAAATGCCTAAAGAATGGAAACTGTTACATACTTAACTGTCCCTTCTAAGAGAGGACACAACATGACCTGTCACAAAAAACCTATTCCTGTTCTCTGGGATGCCTGCAACTCCCATTACCTTCTTGTTTAAATGGGAAATTCTGATTTTCATTACTCTGGATCTAGGATATTATCCAAGAGTCTCCCCTATTTCTTTTGGTGATAAAGTTCATTCTGGTGAGGTTTGGCAACACTAACTGATGATGCTCAGCACTACAACTGTTAATGTCAAAGCCATGATACAGCACAGGAATAAAAATAAACATAGCCCTATATTAATTTTCTGCTTTCATTCATTTTTCTTTTAACAATGAACCCTGAAATCGTGCCAGGGTCTATGAGATGCCATACTACTTATTTCTATCATTACTTCAATTTTACATAAAAATATTACTAGTGTATTGGTTTCTTTTGCTTCTGTTTCTTTAAAGCTTTGACAACAAAGTTAAACCAAGGAAGAGGGATTGTTCTAATGGGTGAAGCAACTGGAACTGAAACCCACTGAAACAATAAATAGCTTTCCATCCCTATAATCTCTTCTGCATTTACAGAAGGAATCTCTCACTCTAGACTGGTTCAGTTTAGTGCAACCCAAACCTAGTTCCTCCAGAGTTTTGAAAAATACACTTTCTCCTGTAGTCTTTTTAAAGAAAAACGTATGTTCAGCTGAAGTCCATTGCTTAAAAAATTTAAAATGACATGGTTATTAGAAACAGTCAACTCCATTTATTAACAACAAATGATACTTCCTTTCTAAAATATATTTTGTACATTATAAATATTTTCTTTCATATATCTATTAGCTTAAAATAGTAAGAAGCTACTTCAAATATTGTTTTCCATGTTTTAATTAAATTTCCATTTCCATTTAAAACCAGCTTGATACAAATAATGGCTATAAACCTAACCATCTAGTAAATAAGAGATACGTCATTGCCTACTTTCCAAAAGTAGAAGATACAAACATTAAAAATCTAAACACATTATGTTAATTTATATAATTGCTTAATAACTTATCCATTCTATTCACTTTATTAGCAAAAAAAAATACTGAAAGTGATATACAGGCTTTATTTAGAGGATAATTAAGATATTGTTTACAAAACAATATGAATTGACTTTTCAGTAGGAAATGAAATACAAATATAAGACATTGAATAAATTTATTGTTTAAAACATGTTCTGCTACTTAGTGATTTAAATCAATCTGTGCCAAAATCTCGCTACACTACAATGCCTGTGACCACAGAAAACTGTATTTATTTGTTTGTTCATTTATGTGGATAAAGTCCAACTGCTTTTCTCTGAACGGGTTAGAAGTCAAAAAAGGGGAAAATATGACAGAAAAATAATTAAGTGTTTGAAACGAACATTGATGATCCTAGTGAAAAAAACAATGCCTTAAGAACAGAGCAGGCATATCTTATGAAAACCAAAGAACACAGTAAAAGAAAAACAAATTCAGCAAGAGACGGTGATATTTGTACATACGTACAACTTGGGAAAGCAGCAACTACCTTGTCCATAAGCACTGAAGATGCATGGATATCATCAGATCCATGTTCTCTTGAAAAGCTTTATCAGGAAAGAATGCTAAAAATAAACTGTATGCTGGGGAGGAAAAAAAGAATGCTGAAAGAATGCAACAGATGAAGGAAAAATATTTGGGTAGGAAAAAAAGAGGATGCACCATTACTGCTACAGTAGAAAAAAGAACAAGAGCTGTTTTAAGCCTACGGGAGGCATTTCCATTTAGTGGAGAATAATTAGGCTCCATTCTTTAAGTCGGCTTCTTCAAGGGCCAGGACTGAGTGAAGGAATAAAGCAAAAAGCAACTACTAAGCCATAAACTGTTAGGTTATGAGCTGGAAGAGCAGCTGGGTTTCTGAAGATAAGACCTCCTTAGTGAGTGTTCAGAGAGTGTTAACATGAATGATAGAATTAGAATTACTTAGCAAAATGAACATGTTAAAAATGTTCTTGACAACCTCCATTTAAAATAACTTCCTCTCTTCCATTTTTCCAGGACCAGTTTTGGTAATTATTATGAAAGGCTATCATTTATAAAAATCAGCAATGCTATCTTTTAACTTCAAATTTTATAGCCTACCTCTGTAATTTTTCATTACCTTTTACCTTCCCCGACCAAGAAATACGACACCTACATAAAACATATTAGAAGATGTGTTTCTTCAAGGAAACAATTTTTATAGGACTACAACTTAAAATTATTCTGTCTCACTGCCACTGAAAGTTATTAGGAATAATTATAAACAGATTTATGTAACTAGATGGACAGAAAATTTTCTGGAGTCCTTTAAGGGGCTTATTTTTCCAAAATAAATAGCACAATTAATTCCGATTTCAGACAGACCATATTGATTTAAAATCAAACCAGTAAAATCAACAGCAGTTCACTTCCTTCTTTGTTACAGAAACCACAGCAGATGAGAAGGATTGTTTACTAATGGCCACATTAAAAAAACACAAATTAATATTACTACCATATGCTGAAGACTAGAGTCTACCTCAAGCATAAAATGTATGCACACACTCTGGAGAAACGAAACTTCACAGAGAACTCCCTTAGGAAAACATACACACTAAATCTCTCTCTAAAATATCCATAGAATTCAATATTTTCTTTGGGTGACACAGATCTATACTTGTATTGACATAAATGGTCATGCTTTGCCAACACAGATGTATCGAGTAATTCACCTCCATCCCTCTTTGATCTCTAGAGCCCAACTTGCAAAATCTGAACAATTCAGAACCCGACTGTTGCCATCAGCTCTTGAAAATGAAAACCATTTTGGGAGTTAGTTAATTGTACAAGTACGCCAGTGCAAGCAAAACCAGATGCACATATCAAGAGCACTACTGTGACTGTAATATTCTTTTTGAAAAGCAATACTAGCGCTGTGAAATGATAAGTAATATTGAAGAGTATTTTTTGGAAAAAGACATCAAATACCACAGCAGCTTGGTAGCTTGCACTGAATCACATTATATTCTCGGCGTGCTTTTGAGCCCAAACATTTCACAAAGCTTTGAAAACTGTGAATCCTTACTCCAAAGGAAGTCAACATTTTCCACTAAAAATATACAGCCTGTCATCACTAAGCCACCGATTTCTCAGGCCTCATTAACTCCACCGTACAGCAAAAAAGCAGATGAGAAAGATCTCTCCCTCAAGCTTCACAGTATCTTCTCTCACTCTTATGACTCCCCTCCAGTGGCAATGAAACAAACAGAAGTTAAACTCAGTCCTGGGTACAGTATTTTCATTTTATAGCTACTTGCGGGGAGATAAAAAAAAAAAAAAAAAGAGAAAAAAGTGAAAAACTGTCTCTTTCTGATGTGTCATCCAAAACTGCGGATGTTCGAGCTGCTATTCTGTTACCGTCCTTCTGTTTTCAGAAGGGCCTGTCCCACATCCAGATATTGCCATGCGCAACGGACATATTCAGCAGATTCATCCAATATTATTCCCAAGAGACAAGATGCTGAGGATAACAGGTTTTCCTGAATTGCCAGAAATTCCGTTCCAGGAAAGGAACTGAACATCTAAATCGGGACTAAGGTTTCAAACAATGGTGAATATTCATTCCTAACTACAGGAGTTATCCTAGTGGCTTCCTCGTCCAAAAAGCACAATGTGTTCAAGAGCACAGTAGCTACAAAGACAAAATTTCAGGATTCAGCATGAACCTGATCTTCTATCATCCATCATTTCATCTACTATCTCTAAGAAAACTGCCTAAGAAATTAATTCTGCCATTTCACATTTGCAATTTGCAATTTTAGGAAAAGCTGAAACCCAAAGTGTCTCAAGAGGAGACATATGTTGCTCATATTTGGGCAAACATAAGAACCTATGTTTGGGTTGGGGAGGGAAGTCATGCTACCATAGGAATTGCTACCTCCTCCACAGTTACATCATTGTGCATTCCATTGGCTTGCGTGAAGACAATTTTTAATCAACTGTGCTCCGTGGCTGATGGATTAGCCCTGGCTTCAGAAACCCTAGGGACAAATGCTTTTTGAGAACAGAACATCCTATTGATGGGCAAAAGGATATTATAGTCGTCATTTTCCCAGGCAACAGTAATTGGGATTTTAATTCTTTTACTGACTGCATCTTTACATGCTGCCCCTGTATTTGAGGGAAATGGAATTTATAAAAAGATATGAGACTGCTAGATTGCTTCTATAGAAATCCCATTCCAAATAAAATCAACTGTAGCGTAAAGAGTTTAACATATGCCTTTAGAGAAGGTGGGGAAAGAAAGACTTCTCCACAGCATCTGAAAAATCCTGAGGTGTGACTATTCCAGTTGTCAGTTTAGCAGTACTGATGTGGAGGAACAGCTTTCGCCAAGTCATGTGTTTATAACTGTGGGGAATTTTTATATTATTATGCTAATAAAATTGTTCAGTAGTCTGCATTTGTACTGGGAAAAATGTGCCTGCTGGTGAATAATGTGATTCTTCTGTGTTTGAGTGTCAGCTGGTACTTTTTACTCCAAAAGCTGAAGACCATCATCTAAACGCCCACAAATGGACTGAGGCTGCTGCCTAGGGTTTCATCCTCTGCTTCCAGCTAACTTTAAAGCGGCACTTTTTAAACTCTTTGTAAACAATTTCTGATCACTCTGTCAGAACTGGGGCTTCTGGCCTCTACCACAGTGGAAACAAGAGCAAATAAAATGCAATCAATTGGGCAATTAAGAATACAATGTGCAAACAATGTCCATCCTCATATATATCACACATACTAAGGCTGAAAGGAGACATTATATCTATTGACTTTTTCTAAAACACAAGTCAGAGAATTTCATAAGGCATTTTTTGTACTGAATCAAATGTTATTTTTATGCCACAGAATCATTTCCTGGAAAGAAAAAAAAATCCCAGCTTTAGTGTGAAAATTTTAACTGTTAGACATCTTGTTAGATTTGGCCTGCTAGAACAAATATTTTCTTTAGAAATACCTTTTCTCAAATATTTACAAACAGATCAAGTCACTGCCTCACCTTTGACAAACCAACTAGACTGTCCCCATTAAATTTCTCAGAGCAAAGGAGGCATTTGTTCACTCAGGAGTTATGTGTCTTTTCTAAATCCTTCCCTATTTTTCTTAATTCCTTCTTACAGCTATAATGAATGCAATACACCAGTAATCATTTAACTACTGCTATACCCAAAGGAAACAATGTGCCTATATTCTTTAGTCAGTACTACCAGAATTATAGTCCAAGAACTGCATTGGACTAATTAGCAAAAGCATTTCATTCATGTTCAATTCATTTTCTACCGTGATCCTTAAATGTTTTTCAGATTTACTGAATTATTGAATGTATGTTTTTCCACTGTGCAACTGTGACCTTTTTTCTTCACTTTAACGTCTGAAAAAATCATGCTGTTCAACTGTAATAATTTACAAGGCAATCAAGAGGGGTCTCAACATTATTATTTATTATCATTAAATTTAGTCAAGAAGGATTTTATACTTTTCCAAAAGAATTTACGAAGATATTGAATAAAGAGCGTTCATATCACAACCTCAAGAGAAGAGCAAAAATACCTACTGTGGATGGAGATTCCTACGCCTTTGCAGATCTAATAATTTGCCATTTTCAATCCACTTAAAACTGGCTGCATTTCTCAGGCATGGTCCTTTTTTTCAAGCCAGGCATTCTATACTGTAAATGAAATCTCTTACAGGATTCTACATATATTTCAATAGATACCTTTAACAACAAAACTCCTAGTCTCAAGAAAAGCTATTATCAAACATGTTTGACAAAACTATGTTCTGTATCAGCTGACTGATACAAGATATACTGTCTTCAATTCCTTTTTGATCACATCCAGCATTGGCCTTTCTATACGCAATATAGACTCACTATTGACATCCCTTATTCTTTTTAAATATACCTACTGCATGACATCAAAAAAAAGTAAAATGTCTTGTTTTCAAAAGTTAAATATATCGCAGTTTTACAAGATTTGTTAAAAGATGGAACATGAGGGAAATGTCTCAGCTTTAAAAACAATCTAGGTGTAAGTTACTGCTCTACCCCAAATATTTGAAAATGTTTAATTTTAGCAGCTGCTCTTTTATGTCACCACAAGTGCTAGAATTATTTTTATTACTGTAAACTGTGAAAATAGTATGCAGCCTCCTCCCAGTCAAAACCCAGCAATTTTCTACTTCTGGCATTCTGGCATCCTTATTTACATCCTACCACTCCTAAATAATTACCAGGTTTTTGCCATGATTTTTATTTGTTTATAACAAGTAACATCAACTTTTGCTTTCCTTCCTGTAACTGTATTTACACCGCTTTTCACTGCTGTATTCTTCCTGAGATTTAGGGAAGTGTACATCAACAAATTGTCTGAGTACCAGACAGGAACTGTTGAAGAACTACAAATACGTATATTCACTTATACATGCAGTACCTACTACCTAAGCATAAAACCACTGCACATGCAGGGTCTGTTAACTTCTAGACATAATATATCAAAGAAAATGAAGAAGCAGACCCATTTAATAATTCTCAAATTTTGTTTTTCCACTGAGCTTCAAAACTTCACCACTGGATCTACAACAACCTGTCTTAGGTAATTCTGTTACTCCTGGCACTGAGCATTTTCTGATTTTTCAATGCTGCTAGAAAGCAATACTAGGTGCAGCATGGAAGCTAGTTAAGTTGCTCAAGATCAAAAAGGAAGTCTGTTGCAGAACAACACCATGAGCTGAGCTTTTTCATGTCCTAGTTGTAAACAGGACACCTTCTCACCATATACAAAGTGAGTCAAAACAGCAGGCTGCAGTCCAGCAGTAGGACAGGTTGTGAGGGGGCAGCAGAAGAGAAGAACTGATCAAGGAAAGGTTTATTTCAGAGCTCCTGGGAAGCTTGATTTTTCAATAAAGCATTCACTTTACACGAGTGTAGTTTTAATAAGAAGAATATTAATGTCTATTACTTGCAAGTAATTTTAGATGACTGAAGAACAGTGTATTCTTTATGAGCAGTTATTACCTCTCAAAAAGGAAAAATATTTCTAAGGTTGCCATTTTCAACTTCTTGCAATGTTTCAGTGTGTCATTATCTCAGAGAAAAAAAAATGCACAGGATTTGATAATTCAACATGTCTTTATGTCAACATGGCACCCAGGAGAATCTCTGCCTGAAACAAAAAAAATACAAGCCCTTGTCCTGTACCCAGAACTCTACTGAGGGACCAACCCCACATGCCCACACTGAAATCAGTGAGATGTCTATCTGACAACTGCAAGTCTGAAGCCTGATAAGCTGTGGGGCCTAAACCAAAAACACTGTAAGCCAAAGAATTACCTACCCAAACCACACCCCACAGCATCACTCATTTTCTCTTACAAATGTAAGTCAAATAAAGGCATTTGATGTTCCCAATTTCCTTAAAAGGCCAAAAAAGAGAGGGAGTCACTCAAAAATAATTCCACTCAGTAGAAAACATTACTTACACTGTTTAGAAATCACTCCATGAAAATCTTAAGTAAACAATACTTTTTCTTTTCCCAAAGTATGCCCTCTAATATTGAAATAAAAACACCTACCACCATTTTCTTCTCCATTATTATTTGTCTCAGCCATTTCAGTGCCATCTAACTCAGATTCACATCCTAAATCCAATGTTCCATCAGTAGGGCATGTTGATTCTTCTTTCTACAGTTAAAAAAGAAAAAGAAAACTAAAATTAACAAGAAAAAATCAATCATGATCCTGCTGCATCTCCGAAAATAGATTACTGCAGTGTACTCTCATGCTTACATTTCAAAAAACAGAATAAAATAAAACATGCTTGTGAGTTACTTCAGAGAAAGACATAAAAACAGACCTTCATGAAAAAACTTGCAAAGCAAAAACAAAAAAGCTTTTCTGTGAAGTCATAACATACTCTTTTTTTAAAAAATGTCAAATAAAATGCAAGGTCTTCCACTTGTCTTTTTTTTTTTTTTTTAACAGAAACAGACCTGTTTGCCTGTTAAAAATCCCAGTTTTCCAGTTGAGTGTCCATAATGCTGCAGCAAAACACAAATCCTTTAATGTTTCTTTTCTGCCTTTGCCTGTTTCCTGAATTCAAATAGCTGAAGCAACCTGGAGCTCACAAGCATGGGAGTGATTGTGAATACCTGGATTTGTGCCAAGAATATCTCCCGATTTAAAGAACAACAGCAGCATTTTTCTTAGTAAATTAGGAAATAGAGCTTCTGAAAACTATTAATTCAATCTCAGATACAGAATTTTTAGTTATAAGGAGCAGGCAAATCTATGTAGTTTTATATTTTTTAAACCCTTACATCAAATGAGTCTGTCATAAATCACCAAGGATCCTTTCCCCCAGCCCAAAATTTTAATTGACTACATTTACACTGCCAAACATATAATCTTACTTTCTTGTTTCTCACCTCTGCCTCACATTCCACCACTCCTATTGTGAAGCCCGTCTAAGTTTGATCATGTACAACACGAAAAAAATTTCCACCCACAGAAATCATCATATACATACCAAAAAAGAAAATAAAGAGGAAAAGAAATAGAAATAGCATAAAGGCAAAATTCTATCACTATTTTATATTCCTGCTCCAAAGCAATGATGCGATCTGTAAATTAAAAGCTGATTTATATTAGACTTGCAAAAAATTTTGCACTATTGAAAAATCAAACATTAATACAATTACTTAACGAGAAAGTCAGTGATCCTCTTGAGCTCACTGCTCATAAAACAAAGGCCTTTCTGTGAACAACTCTGAAAAAGCAGCATTTTAGCTAAACTACATGTTTTTTATACCATATGCCAAATTCAAGAACATGTATATGCTTTCTAGGATAAAACATTCAATGTTTACTTTCATTATAAATCCTTTTAAAAGACATCTGAAAGCAGTTAAAGGACTATCAGGTCATTTCCTCTCCAAAGAATCTAATCTGTTTACCTTTATATCTATTGAGACATTCATAAAATGGATTAATAGTGCTATGCACTTTCCATATACAAAATTTAAACTTACTTTGAGAGCGTAGAGTCCCGACTTCCCAGGGATTTTGAAGAATGTTCCATCACCTACACGAGTGTTAGTATGAAGCATTGCATTCAGGCAAGCTAATGGAGAGGTTCCACTGAAAAATAAAATTGTGCAGTCCAAGATTGAGTGCCTCTTGTAAAACTATTCCCTCGGTCTATTTTTTTTTAAAACTCATGCTTGCCTGGCTTTTTTTTGCCCCCCCCCCCTTTTTTTTTTAATTCTCTCAACCCTGAAAACATCTACATTACAATAACAGGCCAGTTTCAAACTTAATCATATGCATCTGTCCCCTAGGCTTGAGGCAAAAAGTCTGTGAATTATAATTATGCTTTTCTTCATACAGCAACCAGCTCCACATTCTGAGAACCGAAGTCCAAATATTTATGTGAAATTACTTTGTAAATAACACCATGAAGCCTCATTTTTAAAATGTTACAGACAATGTGGCTGCTGCACATGAATGATCAAAACAGTACCAAGTTCAAGGGCAGCTGCATCCCATAGGATGAAAGGCAACAAAAGAATAATAAAGAGCCCAGGAAGAACACATTTAAAATTAAAAGTGATATATAGTTAAGCCTTCTTCTGGTTTAACATGGTCAGCATGCATTAGTATACACAAATACAAGCACATTTGTACCTTCTATGAAGCACTATCTTTCTAATTAGAGTTGTTTTAGAGATTAAGAGATTGACCTACTCAAGGTAGTAATTGTAATACCACTGTGGAACGCGTGGGACTATTAAAGGACTATTTAAAAAGAAACACAATTCATTAAGAAAAAAAGAGCACTTGTACAGAGATGTCTTTGTATATATGCATGTTTACATCAGAAAAAGAAAGCAAATGTTTCTACCCTAGCTACACTTATGCTATTCTGAAAAGTTGATCTAAGAAACGGTAGTGAAGAAGGTAGTCATTAATTGTTTTATTTCATTTTAATTTAAAAATTAAAGTACAAGAGTTATAGATGTACTATCACATCTTTGTCCCCATTTACTGACTAATGTACACGGTGTACTCAGGGACTGAATCTGAAACTGTGCTTCCTCCCTGGGGTCCCTCGCCTGCACGCACGCTTATCTTTAGCCACGTAAATATATTCCACTTGGTTAAGTGGAACAATGCCTGTGCATTAAATTAAGTGTGTTGCGAAGTATTTCAGGATTAATTATACACTCAGCCATAAACCAGGAACAGGGCTTCAAAAGTCCATCATAAACTACTGTTCTTTATTATGCAATATTATAACACAACATCCAATCTTTGCTGAAAATTGCTGGCTGATTTTTTTTTTTTATAAATAAAACCGGAATGAAATTATAATCTTTCATATGATGATACTTTCTGTTGATTTCCATGGCTCTGTTACAACAGAATTCATCCTTACTGTACCTGCATTAATTTAATGGCAAGGTGGATAGTGTGGCAATTTCTCTTCCAGTAAAAAATCAACTATAAAGTGTCCTCAAGACAGGAAGTCCTGTCCAATCTAATTTGTTTACTACTGGTCACCTAATCTATCACATTACTAAATCTAAAATCAAAAAGTACAGGTAAAAATGCTGCTTGATGGTAAACACATCAGATATTTAACAGACATCTATTTTATAAGTATTCTAAATATAATCATGCAATATGAAAATTCTGACAAGTTTTTGTTGTTTCTTTCCCCCCCTGCAAATAAAACTAATTCCACATCTGGTTTTGATACAATACTATAAGAGGATACAAAACTAAATACGGTAGAAATATAATGATACTGCTAGCAGTAGCACAGAAAACGTTAAGAGATTTCATTGTGTTTAACGATTACTTAAAACAGTTTGGGAATAAGTAGGATACTTCTTTTTACACATTTTCCTTATTGTATTAATGTTTGACAAGCAAAGACACAAAGCATTTAATAGAGTAGTTCTAGTTGCATAATTTCTTCCATATGTTAACATACATAACGTGGAGCATTTTCAACTCTTACAGTCTTGGATCTTTTTACTGAAACATTATCACAGATTAAGACTTTCTCTGCAAGACAGAAAGAACTTGCTGACTCTGCAGTGGAAGACGAACTCAATATATCAACAAGAAACAAAACTGTGTGTGTATGTATGCACAACTTGTATCCTCCTATTCCAATGTAGATATTTTGGACTCTACACTTATTTTTAGATATCATTAACCAATTAAAATGATACAAGATGAATGAACCCAAAATAGCGGATTTGGCAATATCTCATGACCACTACTGTGCTCGCAGCAGATATCTTAATCTTCGAAGTCTAGCCAACTGGCAAGTGGACAATAGAAAATACTCTCTGACTTACAAAGAAATCCGTATCAGCTACTGAGCCAAGAAGTACTTTAGCTACTGTTATGCTCGTTTCATACAGATATCTGCAATTCCTAAATAATTTGGCATGCAACCAAAGGGCCATATCCACCCTTCTTGAAAGTTGGAGTTGGGTATGTCTATAATGAGCACAAAACAAACCACACATACTTAAGTTGCAAATGAAATAATAATCTGGACACTGTGGGGTGGGATTTATTTTGAGCTAGCAGCTCAAAGTGAAATTCCATGGTGTCCTTTATCACTGCCTTTTTGACCCATGTTAACCAATGACTTGGCTATTCTGTCAGCACAGGCATCCTTAAAACACCATATTAAAATTCACAAATATTACCCACAAGGGATGCTGGAAATGCTCGCACGGGACCGCAGTTAGAAAAGCCAGCAATCAAAGATCCCAGGATGCAGACTGATGTCTGAATCACAGAGCAGTTTCTGAGGGATCCATACTACTTATTGCATGCTTTCTAAATTCTCCTACAGCCTGAGGACATATTCGTTCTGCTCAGAGCTGCTGGGATGTATTAATGCTGCAGCCAAGGACTGCCAAATATAAGCCTGGGTACCTTTGAATGTCAAAAATGGCTGTTTGACCTAAGTTCTTGAAACACTCCAAGTCAGTGCAACTTTGATTCAGTTAAATCAACTTGGATACGATAACATTCTACTTTGTAACTTGGTATCTGTGAATCTTTAAAGCCATAAGCTATTTTAAGCTTTTTAAGTTCTGTTGCCATAGTCTACACATGAGGAATGTGTTTACCATTTACAGCTTTTGGATGCAGAACTTTCATACTATTTATAACCTTTTGGGTGAGATTGCTTTAAACCACTGCAGTACTCCAAAAGTCATTCACACATGGGAGTCATCCTCTGTAGCAGTATGTCTTTAAGATTCATCATTTTCTGCTCATATGTTTATTTTATATATGTATACATATATATATATACACATACATACAAGCAGCATACCCACACCCGCACCCTTTCAAAAAGATTTAAAAAATGAAAAGTTACTTACTTTCTGTAAAGGTGATATGAATTCACAGCAACCAGCAGCAACATAAGAAAGAGAAAGAATTACTGATCAGCCTTCCAATATAAAAGTTGTTAATACAATTTGATCATTTAGAATATCTCAATCAAGCATTTCAACATTTCATAAATGCTCTTCCCCAGAATCTCTATAAGTTGGCAGTAATCAACGCATCCTGCTAAATATAATCACAAAATTCCTGTACATTATCAAAGCAAGCTTCTCACCCCAACTCCCCCAGTCAAAAGCATCTCCAATATTTTGTGATTCTGGGCTCCCTCTACTGGTCATGCAGCCCGCGTTACCTAAACCAAAATGCTCGACTACACCGTCTCTAAACACAAAGCTCTGTAAAAACACATAGGGGAAGTACAGGTTTCAGTTACTTTCTCCCCTGCCACCCTCCCCCAAACGCTACAAAAATGTGTAAAAACACCAGTAAAAACACTATTTACTTTTCTATTTTAAACTCCTCAAACACACAGTTGTGTCAGAAAACCCCTGAAAACTACGGTTACACTTTCAATTCCAATGGTCTTTGCTAGGCTGCTTGCCAAGAGAAAAAAAAATATGATCTTGGCAAAAAAAATGTTTTAAACATGGAAAATAAATTAACTAAAGCCAACCTGTCCAGACAATATAGCGTAGCAGACAGTGAAAGTTTCCCGACGCTATGCAGACAAGGCACCTCGGGTCCTGCAGCAGGCAGCGTTTCCGCCATATCCCCCTCACAGAGCTTACCAGGGCTCCTGATACCTTCCCAAATCGAACAACGACTGCTGTAAGAGGAGCACTTAGCTATCGTAAATGTGATCAGTATTTATTTGTTTGAAATCATTTGCTCGTTTTATACAGATCCATAAATAGTCACAAGGGAGCAATAATTTCTACTCACTGCTGGAAACAAAGTAAAACCAAAAGGCTTCAGAACTGATTTCTAGGCCTGATACGAAGTCAAACAGAAAAAAATATGCTTATACTGCATGTAAGTTACATCAGTTTGGGAAGGTTCAAAAGCCCCCTGGAAGAAAGGACATAAAGTCAGAAATACCATGATGTATTGGAGACAGCCCTTAAAATTAGCAACATGAAATTCAAAGGAAGTGCTAAGTGCTATACAACCGAATGTGAAATCAAATCCAGAAAATGCGTATTTTCATGTCAAGTCCAAAGGACTGACACCAGCAAAGTGAAATAGATCAGAAGGTAATGGCACCAGCAACTGTATGCGTCAACCAGCTTGCCAGCCCACCGACATACAAGGTGAACATTCTCTTACCTCCAGTGCTAGTGGATACCTGTCAAATTCAGGGCCTATTTAAAGAGAAATACAGGCAAAAAGTCTAAAGAAGAACAAGAGTGATAGCAGATAAAGAAAATAAGACTTATGAGGGAAGGCTATAGAAAACACATTTCTGTGGTCCAGAAAACAGAATAATTGTAATTTTTCAGAAAAATGTAAAAGGCTGTTAGAAGTCAATGGAGATAAATGGTCTTCATGGCCCTTGAGGGAAGAAAAAAAGAAAGTTCACACGTAGTCTAAAAGTGTGAATGTAGCTGATGTTGCTTTAATCAACACCAGAACAAAGCAGGGAAATTTGTAAAATGACCTTCATCAGAAGATCAAACACACACCAGTCCTGGTTGGTATAGTATTGGGTCCAGTTCTACTTAATATATTTATCAATGATCTGGACAAGGGGATTGGGTGCACCCTCAGTAGGTTTGCAGACAACACCAAGTTGGGTGGGAGTGTTGATCTGCTTGACAGTAGGAAGCATCTTCAGAGGGATCTGGACAGGCTGGATTGATGGGCTAAGACCAACTGTACAAGGTTCAACAAGGCCAACTGCCAAGTCCTGTACTTGGATGACAACAACCCCAAGCAGCACTACAGGCTTGGGGGAAAATGGCTGGAAAGCTGCCTGGTGGAAAAGGATCTGGGGGTGTTGGTCAACAGGCAGCTGAATATGAGCCATCAGTGTGCCCAGGTGGCCAAGAAGGCCAACAGCATCCTGGCTTGTATCAGAAATATGGTGGCCAGCAGGATTAGGGAAGTGACCATTCCCCTCTACTCGGCACTGGTGAGGCCGCACCTTGAATACTGTGTTCAGTTTTGGGCCCTTCACTATGAGAAAGACATTGAGGTGCTGGAGCGTGTCCAAAGAAGAGCAACAAAGCTGGTAAGGGTCCAGAGCACAAGTCTTATGAGGAGCGGCTGAGGGAGCTGGGGTTGTTTAGCCTGGAGAAAAGGAGGCTGAGGGGAGACCTTATTGCTCTCCACAACTACCTGAAAGGAGGTTGTAGAGAGGTGGGGGTTGGTCTCTTCTCCCAAGTAAAAAGTGATAGGACAAGAGGAAATGGCCTCAAGTTGCGTCAGGGGAGGCTTAGGTTGGATATTAGGAAAAAATTCTTCACCAAAAGGGTTGTAAAACATTGGAACAGGCTACCAGGGAAGTGGTGGAATCGCCATCCCTGGAGATCTTTAAAAGACGGGTAGACGTGGTGCTTAGGTACCTGGTTTAGTGGTGGACTTGTTAGTCCCCAGTAGACAGTGTTAGGTTAACGACTGGACCCAATGATCTTAAAGGTCTTTTCCAACCTAACGAATTCTATGATTCTATATACTATATGAACCTGTGCCAGTGTTAGCATTTGTATTGAATGATCTCTTGAGCGTGTGTCTAGCACTGTATCCTAGGATTCTTTATCTTTTTATTAAATCAAAATTTTGTTTAAGCCTGAGGTTAACCATATACCCTAACTATACTTTTTCCAACATTAACAGCAGCCAGAAATGCTGGAGAATTGGCTAGATGTCTAGATGTGTATTGCTTGCTGAAGTGTTTCATAGAGCAATGCATGCAGTACTGGATGCTCAGTGTGATGAAGTCAAAGAAGAAGTTTTCCCACAGTCTTCAAGACCACGTGACCATGGTCTTGCTATCATATGCCAGCAAAATGTCTGAACTTCCCTTACAAGACTGCAGTCATGACCTAGCTTGGGAGTGACACAAAACCACCAGGAATCTAAGCAGCAACACCAAGACAAGAAGAGAGCTGTTCTATATATCAAGAAGACAGGCAAACTGCTGCTGATGACTCTAGAGCCACCCTCCCCCCACAGCCATGCTTGACTGAGCTGGCAGTGCTGCAGCCGCTGTTAGTGCTGAGGCCGAGGCAAGCTCTTCCAGCCTGGGCTCAGGAGGAAGAACCAGGAGATGTCCAGTGAACTGACATCTTGACACCCAAGACTGAAAAATATCCCAGACATTTTACTGCATTCAAACAGTACAGGCACAGGATCCTTCCCTTGGCACAGAGGGAAGTAGAGAGCACAGAGTAAATGGCTGAAAACAATGCTGATGAGTGCAAGATTTCCTGCCAACCATCTACAAACTTTTCAGCAATAAAAGCTTCAAGTTAGTCTAAACAAATCAAATCACATGATGATGAAGTCTCCACTGTCTTCCCTGGTTATTTTGTAGATCCCTACACAGGAAGGCAGCAAGCAGCATATCTGCTTCTCATCCAATGTTAAACACAAACTACATGTTCCAGGTAAAATTTCATTCAGAGTTACCCTTCTTTCAATAGACAGCAAAATCATGAACTAAACATGTTAATCCAAACTAAACCAATTTAAATTATCAAACAGAAAACCTGCTTTGAACAATCAATTTAAATCTTGCTTTTGAATTTTTTTCCATTTATTTTCCTACCACAAGGTTAATTCGTTCATTGCTTGAAATGATTAAAATACCCCAATCAGCAAATAAATAGAGCTTTAATGTAATATTACTTTTTGCTAATCGTGAGACTATAAATACACTCAGCAATTATCTAACTTAACTTTCAAAAATTAATCTAAGTTGTATTTTCTGATGTTAAAATAGAAATGGCAACACATTTACTAAATCATTACAAGTGTACTTATTTGTGTTAAGTTGTTTTTGGAAAGAAACTGAAACTTGATTAAAAGATTGTCTTTTAAATGCTGAATGAAAATACATTAGATGTGTTGGACAGAAAAGGAAAAAAGGGAGACTTTTCAAAATATTACATATCCAACAGTTTATTAAACAATAAAACCATTATCTTTTAGTATGTGGGTAGTAGGTAGCTAGGGAACCATCTACTATTTTTATCTAAAGACTAGTGAAACTGTAGGGTTGCTCGATCTCAGCCTCTCACACAGAGAGATCTAATGAGATCTACAGAAAACACTCTTGATACCCACAGTTGGTGTGATTGTCAAAACTATTTATGTTCTGAAGTCTTAACCACTTAAATAATAAATAAAGTCATAATATATAAATTCTTAAGCCTTAAACAGTTATTTGCTAAAGTTTTATAGAAATTGAAGTGCATATAGGTAGAATACTATTTATACAGTTTGAATAAACTATACTTAAGGTTTATTCCTAATATGAGCTCTCCCAATTGGATCTTTACATGTATTTCAAAGGATTAAAATAAATTTCTCGAAAGAGATTTTTTTTTTTTAAGTTTATTTTTAATCAGTTTTATCCACGTTAGCCAAAATTAACACCAGTTTTGTTCTCATTTGGGCATCACCCTAAGGAAAATTTTTACATCTCTGGTCCTACTTGTGGCACCTGACTTTTAGCCTTCGAATATCACAAACACGGCTACTATTCTTCAGCAGAGCAAGTAAGGCAGCAAGCTCACAGCTATCAGGCAACAAGACAGGCTAGTACAGCTGATTTGATGGTAGTCTCACAGACTGTAAACAAATCCCAGAAGATGATAGGGAAAAAGACCCATTATATATACTACTGACATCACTCTGTACACAACCCTCATATCGATTTCTTGTTTTTCTAACCCAGATGAACATGGAGGCAAGAATATTATTAGTATGATGGAAAAAAACAAGGACCAGTACAGACGTGCTAAACGTAACACATCTGTCGTAGATAACCTTGTGTCTGTCTCACAAGTCAGCAGAACTTACCTATCAGCTTTCACTGAAGTTAACCAAAGTAGTGAATCCCAAATAACTAAAGTGATGAACTTGAACCTTGCCTTTTGTAGCTTGTGAGTTACAAGCAGCTGGAATCACAGCTGACTAAAGTGTCTGATACATCACCAAGAAACTGAATCTTTTCATTGTCCTTCAAATGTGAAATAATCTGGTGCAATACTGGAGAGAAATTCAACATGGACACTAAATTCAAGCCGGGTATCATCAAAAAGGTATTTCTTGCATTCCTCAGCAGGAAATCTCATTTACAAACTCACCTAGCCTGGTTTTACATTTTGAATTCACCAAACCTGGAATCAGGGAAGGAGTCAGAACTGAAGCTGTTTTCACAGAACCAAGAGGTGTCCTCTACCTCTTACCAGACAGTTGGAAGCATTAAACGGCTGTCCTTCCTTGGAGGAGTGGCAAGCAGCCACCCAGAGAGACAGGAAAAGATTAATCAAGTCTTCTGTGAAAGGATATACAAGATAAACAAATATTGGAGATTATGCCACTGCCACTTCTAGGATCCTCCAACAAGAACCAATCTCCCTCTGGGCCTTTTGTACATCTACATACAGCCATTGCGCGCAGTGATTATGTGACACTGGCACACATGATAAAGCACAAAAGTAACAAAGCACTAGCCGTATGTTGTCATGTAAAAATCAAGGCGGACAAGTGAACGAAACTGCCAGTTGAAGGTGACATGACAAAAAGACAAGGGATGCTGGTAAAAAAAAGGTTGGTTTCTTTCGTTGTTTAAGAGTTTGCCAGCCTGGTTGCATTCACCGACTGTAGGTCACAAGCGACCACACAATCTAAGATTAGCTTTCTTGGTAAAGCAAAGCTCTCATGCACGGCTACCCATAAAGTTTTATTCTCTCTCAGTAGCTAAGAGTTTGGCTCACTTTTGCAAATGATGGCATAGACTTAGTTTTTTTCACCTCTGTATGGCAGCACTATGGTGTATCTGACCTTTCTTTTTTTCCTCAGAGGTAAAGACTACTGCAAACACATCAGATCTGTCCTCGGCTCTGTACAATGGCCTTTGACAAACATTTCAATCAAGTTCAGCATTTCCACCCTTAACTTTAGAACACTCGGTGGTCTGAGGGCAGGGTATATGAAGTTCTGGTACCCTACAACACTGATAATGAATCTTTTTGATATCTAGAGCAAAATGTATTGTATTTCCTGGTGCTGGCAGCCTGGGAAAACTTCTGATGGTGTCAAACCTGGTGACAATAGCTACAGTAACGCTCCAGGAAAAAAAAAAAAAAAAAAAAAAAAAGGAGTTCATCTGTGGTGAAACCAGAGCTTTATTACAACTCATCTAAAATAATAAAATGAAACGCCCTGGGAACAAAATTTCACCACAAATCTCAGTACTCCTTAAGCCAGTGAGGCTTTTTCTTTTCTATTTTAAACTATTTTCTCTCTCCAGAAAGTCTTTACATACTAAAGTTCCAGAACCTTTGTAAAATTTAAAAGTGTTCCTGAATAGAATTTCACAGTTATTGACATGGATTTTCCACAGAAAATATTTTTTTCTTCAAAAACATGTTTTTGAAAGAAAAATTTCCTATGGAGATACAAATTTACACTAGGTTTATAATGTATTTGAAAACAAGATACTAGCAGTATAGCTAGTAAATTCCAGTAGAAAAAATAAAAAGCACACAAACATATCATACCAATGCCACATTATACACTGCAAACAGAAATACACAAACGTGATTTCTTGAAATTTAAATATTCCTACCCATTATTTTTGCTGATTACCTTTGCCCTTTGTCAGCCATGCCTCTGAGTAGGTCTCCCTGAATATCTTTAATGTTCTGGAAAGTATGCTTGAAACACCGTGACACCTCTTTAAATGATATTCACATATGGCAACAAGCATTCCTCGACCAGAAAGGAAATGAGAATACAAGTTTTATAGAGAATGTTTACACTTTTCTGTGTTCTGTAACACCTGGGAAAACCTCAGGTTTTTCTTCTTTGTGAAGAAAAATCTCAAAGCAAGGATATATAGTAAATCTATCTCTGTACTTTGAATCCTTCCCATTTCATTAGATGTAGTGCAAATAATACAAGAAAAAAAACAATGCTAACAAAAAAAAGACATTTTGACTGTGTTTTTGAAAGATACAGGCAAAGATTAAAAGAGAACCTTTCGAAATAATACTAAAAGAAAAATGTTTCTGAAAGGAAATAATCCCAAAAGAACAAGAAATCAGCGCGTCAGAGATGGTCACGACAGCTAAGGTGTCTGCTGGACCGAGAACACCCTCCTCATTCAACATCACTTGAAAGAAACTATTTGATTTCTTTGTGTAACAAATTCTTATACTGGTCGAATAATACAGTTCTCTCTGACAGCTACTTCCTATTCAAGAATACACATTTTTTCTTTTCTCTTCTACTAAAATATTACCTTTTAATAGTTTTAACTGATTTCATTAAAAAGCAGTAGTACATTTTTCATTCTCTACTATAATACCAATGATCACCACAAACGAAAAAGTTATAAAGAAAGGAAAAAAAATGAATTACTGCCACATGAAAGGAACTCTGGAGTAGAGGTTAAAAAATGGCTTTCTTAAAGAAACCATGGTTTTGATATATATGATGTCTTATTTTAGTATCAGATTTCACAGGCCCTTGTGGGTTTTAAATACATATGTTTAGAAAAATGAAGTAATGACTGTGCTACAATCAAAAATGTACTAAACCAAAGAAAAACACTGCCACAAAATGTGCAATGTATAAAATGAAAAAAACACCCCACCCTTACAAATATTCTTGGCTTCAAATTGGGTGAAGCTTACTCTTCAAAAAAAAATTAAGGTGGAAAGTAAAGCGACTACGCTGAACAAGACATAGTCAGTAATCACCGAATGCCTTTTGGCCTCTAAAATTTAATCATCCTACACAAGGGACCTCTATGAAGTTATCCCAAGTTCTCTTGTTTAATTTGGCTTTTTAACTGGCCAGTCTCCACAACTTTCTCTGTAGTGCTTTAAGAATACCTTGTGTGTGTTATTGAGATATAAATGGTTAGTCAAATGCAAAATAAAAAATACCCACCACCCCCCAAAAAAAAAATCCCCAAACCAAAACAACATTACAGTTATTTTTAAGAACATTCAGCTCCACCAAGGTTCACACACTCATATAATCGTAGCCTAATTTACATTGGAAGGAACTTCCAGAAGTCATCTAGATCAACCTCCTGCTCAAAACAGGACAACTTGGATCTGGGGCTTGTCCAGTCAAGTTTTGTGCAGTCTCCAAGAATGGAGACTTCACGATCTCTCTGGACAACCTCCTCCTGTGCCTAACTGCTCTCACTGGGAAAATATTTTTCTTAGTATCAAATCAGACTTTTGCATGTTCCAATTTGCGTCTGTTGCCTCTCATTCTTTGCTTCTCATGCTGTCTCTGTGCAACTTCCAAGAAAAGCCTGGCTCTGTTTTCTCTACACTCTCCCACTAGTGAGCTGTGGACTGCCATGGGATCCCCCTGAGCCTTCTCTTCTCCTGTGTGAACAAGTCCATCTCTCTCAGCTTTTCCTCATACATCATATGCTCTAGCCTCCAGCCATCTTGGTGAACCTCCACTGGACTCACTCTGGTATCTCTTTCCTTCCTGTACTAGGGGGCCCAAAACTGGACATGATACTCTACATATGGTCTCATAAGTGCTGGACAGAGGGGAAGTATCAGTTCCCTCGACCTGCTGTCCATGCTCCTGCTAACACAGCCCAATATGAGTGTGGCCACCTTTGCTGCAAGGGCACATGGCTGGACTAACATCTGGCTTGTTAACCATCATGGCTTCCAGGTCATTTTCTGCAAAGCTGATTTCTAGCCAGTTAGCCCCCAACGGGTACTGTTGCATGGGTTACTATGTCCCAGATGAAGGAGTTTGCTCTTGCCTTTGTTGAATTTCATGAGGCTCCTGTTAACACAATTCTCTGCTGTCTTGATCCCTCTGAAGAGCAGCCCAGTCTTCCAGTGTACCAACCACTCCCTCCATTTGAGGATCACCTCCAAACTTGCTGAATATGCACTCTGTCCCATTGTCCAGGTGTTTAACAGCAACATTCAACAATAACAGCTGCAGTATCAATGCCTGAGCAACACCACTTAGTAACTGGTCACCAACTGGACTTACCAGCTTTGATCAAAATGTTTGGTCAAATTTCCATCCAACTTATTGTCCACGTACTGAATTCCTATCTCACCGATTTGTCTGTGAAGATACTATGGGAGATGATGCCAAAAGTCTTGCTAAAGTTAATGTAAACAACATCCACTGCTCTTCTCTCATGAACTGAACCAGCCAATTGATCATAGAAGGTGAAGAAGCTGATCAGGTATGATTTGCCCTTGTTCATTCATATTGGCTTTTTGCCACACTTGCTCAACTTTCTGCGCGTTGGAATGGGCCATTCTTGTTCACCAAGGAAGATAAAACAGCTTTCCTGGTCCCTTTTGTCCATAGTCTGATGATCAATCATGGCCAAGGTGGTCATCAACCTTCACACCTTCAACCAGTTCTTCCTTATTCATATATAACAAGTCCAGGACAGCATGTCTCTTAGTTGGGTCATCAATCACCTGCATCAAGAAATTGACTTTCAGGAATGTCCTGGCTTGCTTGCATTCCCCATGACTATTATGGCCTGCAATAATTGCAAGGTCCCAGCAGTTACTTAAAGGCCTCATCTATTTCTTCTTGGCCAGACGATCCGCAGCAAATGCCTACCACAACATTACTCATGTTGTTCTGCCCTCTCCTAAGTGCTTGACAGGTTCAGTACCCATTCCAAGGCAAAGCGCTGTGCACTCCTGCTCCTCCTTTGCATACACTGCCCCTCTTTGCCAGCCTGTATCCATCCACCTATCCAGAGCAGCACTCCATTGTGTGAACTATACCACCATGTCTTTGTAACCCCAGGAGCTCTGGAAGTGCACACAGACTTGCAGTTCCTCCTGCTTGTTTCCCATATTCTGTGCTTTTGTGTACAGACACTTGAAACGGATGCCCCATTCATACTGCCCGCATAAGGAAAGTGCAAGGTTTACCCGATCACATTGTTCCCAGACACTTCCTCAATGTTACCCACGCCTTCACTTCCTCCAAATTGCAGCAACCCTCCCCTTAAGCAGCTATGTCAAAGTCCTCCAGAATAGGTTACCAAGACTGTCAGCAAAGATGCCTCTGCCACACTTCATCTCATGCATCCTGTCCCTGGTTCAGCAGTCCGTATTCCTCAAAGAGGGTACCGTGGCTCTGTCTGTGACACCAGCCATGCATCTACATATTGACTTGAGGGATGGTGCCCTTGGCCACTTGAGCACTTCCACCTCACTGGCAGGACTGAAGAGAACACCACGTGGGCATTTGTGCCCTTCACCCTTGCCCCTAGGTCTCTGCAGTAATTTTTTATGTACTTGGGTTGACCCCAGTAGTATCATGGTGGCCACGTGGATGAACAGCAAGGGGTGAAGTCTGAGGGCTGGACAAACCTCAGATATGTCCATGTAAAACATCTGTGATGTAAGTACCCAACAAAAAGTAAACCACCAGCTACAGCAAGTACACCAGGTTGGCAGCTGGGTGCCTCTGTTTCTCTTAGGATATGGTCTCAAATAACTGTCATCCTTCTTTTCTTCTTCAGGTACACATTTGGTTTAGCCTCAGCTGGCTCTGATGCTGCCCCTGGCAATCTTGCTCACCTCCTTCCAGGGCACTACACCTACCCTTCTCTGCAGGCAGAGAATCTTCGTTCTATTGCCAGAAGTCATAAATTTCCAACATTTCAATCTTAGGAGTCTCTATCCATAGCTCATTTGAATATAATGTTTAGCTGCCTCTACATTGCAGAGCTTGGGTTCTTGCCTTTTGCAAAGATCCTGTTGATCTCCTGTTTGTCCCTCCCATGCTGCATGGTCTACTCATCTCCACCCACTTGGTTCTTTCACTTGGCAAGTCAGCACCTTGACCAAAGTGCACTTCCCAAGGGTGAGACGACAGCCCTGCCATGTGTGAGTAGTCCTAGACCTAGAAGTGCAGCCCAAGACCTGGAGTTCTCTCTGGTGTGCAAGGAACAGTTGCTGGTGACCATGCCCTACAGCACATCAGAACCATCACTGCACAGTCCTCAGCAGTCCCACATTGTCCTGAAGTAATTTTCTGCACCCCTTTGTGCCACTCTTACTGCTGCAGTAACTCCTAGGTCTTAGTTCCCTGTTTCCTGGGCTCTAGGAGCTGCGCTGTTGCCTACCTGTTATACAGCTGTTCCTCAAGCATTCATTAAACAGGTGCTTGACACTGATCAACAGTCAGCTGAAGACAAAATACATAGGTTGTCCACAACCAGCAAGCAGCCAACCAAAGCTGTCTGTAGGAGCTGACAGAAGCAAATGCCTCCATAGGCTGGCCCTGACCTGCAGCAGCAAGCCACCAAAGTTCCGTGAAGCAGAAGCTCCCAGAAGATTTCCCTGAAGCTTCCTGAAGAAGAACCTAGAAACCACTGCAATGCTAGGTCTCTGATTAGCTGCCTCTGCTGGAGATCTGAAACACAGCGGCAAAAAGAACAACAGAGGACTTCTGAGCTGCTGCTCCACTCACAGAGAAAGCCATTGCAATATCTGACAGTGGGTTCATTAACTCTGTTGCACAGTGAAAAAGGGAAAAGAAGGCAGAACAAACTGTTACCAGAAAATCACTGTGGGCCTGGTCTAATTCAGAAGGCTACGTAGGACTCCTACTTTATCATGCTTTACCAGGAACGTAATCACGATGCAGTCACAGCTTCCAGCCACACTCCTCCTCTGATTGATTAGAAGAATCTCCAGCCTTTCTTACATCCAGAGCAGGGGTTTTTGTTATGTCAGCTGTGTCAGTGACAAGACAGCACCTTGCAGTTATGCCAGTGACGGTGCATCCGTGTACCTGTATGTTAGCCAATGGAGTAGTTTCTGTTTTCACCAACATGCTTTGCACCAAGATCAATACCAGGCTCATGTCACTTTCAGCCAGCTCTGCCACTCAGTGCAGCAGCCTAACTTCCCTCCAAGGCAGACCACGTGTTCCTGCCTCCACACCATCTTCCCCCCTTCCCGCACCCTTTTATTTTTTTTTCTCCTTTAAATGTGAATGCTTGTGCCAGCACCCAGGGAGGAGGGCAGCCCAGAACAGGAAAAGCAGCTTGGAGAGAGTGGGATTATTCTTTCGGCTGCGATACTAGTTTTCGGTAACTGGAGAAGGATGGCCTCAGACTGACACAACTGGTTTCCATTTCAGACTCCTCAGAGCAAGGTCTGTATTTCACCCTTTGTCAGTAACATAACGTGCTCCCTCCAGCCGCTCCCAAACCTACGCGCCAGATGCAGCTGGCTCGCCTGAGCTGCAGCCCCTTGAGTTGCTACATCTGGCATGAGAAGACACAGAGGAGGGGAGGAGAAGGGGAGGTACCACCCTGCTGAGGGAAGGCAGAATTACCAAGCTTGAAGGAGCCCCACACCCCGACACGTTCTTCCACTTGAGCCTAATATTATGTCCCTGCTCTCTCACGTGATATCAATGAAGTTTTCTAATCACTGCCATTAAAACCAATTGCAAATAATTTTTTAAAATTAGAGTATGTGCCTACGCACAGACATCTCCTTCCACCTTTGCCCAGTAAGGAAAACACAAGAAGCAAAACACAGCATGCTGCTAAGACCTATTATAATGAATTTTAAGATAAGCATATTTCAGAGAAAAGGCTTAAATTGTGGCAATATTTAACCTTTTAAAGGAAATAATGAAGAAGTACTGCTAAGCAAAGTTCACTAACTACTGTATAGTTTAAAACTATTGTTTACATTTTATGACAATTATGGATTTCTTTTTTCACTTCAGAAATCTTTAAATCTTGAATATGTTAATGTTGAGCTGTAATATGAGATTACTTTATTAAATACTACTTCTCTCTGATAGAAAGGACAGCATTAAAGCAAATTGCTTTGCCGAACTTAAAAGTGATTGATTTTTCTTTCTTTACTCTAACTAGCAAAGACCTTATTAAGTTTGAGTTATCCTAATTAAACTGTTTCACAAACTTTGCCCATTCTTAAAAATTGACACATGCCAACATGCTGGCCTGCTGGAGTTTGTTACATTGTGCCATTTCAGCTACACCATCCATCTGTCTAAGTAATCAATTTTCCAAATCAGTAAGAAAGTTTTTAATGCTTATTACAATTTCTATGGAAATTTTTACCCGGAAAGGACGTATCTATTAATTGAATGGCAATGCTGAAACCACCAAAGCTGAGTTATTTTAATATAAGGATTTTACAGTTTTTACTTGATGGAAAGTAATTTCCTGAGTCTTGCTTACCACATGCCAGTACCACACGCAACTCTTCCAGTCAGTTAAAAATTTCAACTTTGCTGCTAACAGGATTCAGTTAGATTCCTCAACCACAGTTGCTTGGACTTGTTTCCTTTTTATTCTTTCTTTTCTCTCATTTTCCTTTCTCTTTCTTTTCCTTCTCTCTCTTCTCTTTTCACTTCATCTTTTTTTGCTTTTTTCTTTTCTTACCCTCCTTTTCTCTCTCCTGCCTTTTATTTCTCTTTCGCTTTCTTTCCCCTTTTTGTCTCTTCTTCCCTTTTTTTGTCCTATCCCTCCCTCAGTTCTCCTCTCTTCTCTCCCTTCTCCCATGTTTTCTGGGAGAAAACGGTTTTCTGATTTTTTCTCCTACTTTTCATTTTCTTCTCTCTTCTCTTTCCATGTATTTATTCTCTTCTTTCTCCTTTCATAGAATCATAGAATTGTTAGGGTTGGAAGGGACCTTAAAGATCATCTAGTTCCAACCCCCTGCCATGGGCAGGGACACCTCTCACTAGATCAGGTTGCTCAGAGCCCCATCCAGCCTGGCCTTAAAAACTTCCAGGGATGGGGCTTCCACCACCTCTCTGGGTAACCTGTGCCAGTGTCTCACCACCCTCATGGTGAAGAACTTACTAACATCCAGTCTGAATCGACCCATCTCTAGTTTTAATCCATTCCCTCTAGTCCTACCATTACCTGACATCCTAAAAAGTCCCTCACCAGCTTTCTTGTAGGCCTCCTTAAGATACTGGTAGGCCACTATGAGGTCTCCTCAGAGCCTTTTTTTCTCCAGACTGAACAACCGCAACTCTCTCAGTCTGTCCTCATAGGAGAGGTGCTCCAGCCCTCTGATCATCCTCATGGCCCTTCTCTGGACACGTTCCAGGACGTCCATATCTTTCTTGTAGTAGGGGCTCCAGAACTGGACGCAGTATTCCAGGTGTGGTCTCACGAGAGTGGAGTAGAGGGGGAGAATCACCTCCCTTGACCTGCTGGCCATGCTTCTCCTGATGCAGCCCAGGATATGATTGGCTTTCTGGGCTGCTAGTGCACACTGATGGCTCATGTTGAGCCTCTCGTCTACCAGCACCCCCAAGTCCTTTTCTTCAGGGCTGCTCTCAAGCCAGTCACTGCCCAGCCTATATTGGCGCTTGGGATTGCCCCAACCCAGATGGAGGACCTTGCACTTGGTCTTGTTGAACTTCATGAGGTTGGCATGGGCCCACCTCTCCAGCCTGTCAAGGTCCCTCTGGCTGGCATCCCTTCCCTCCAGCATGTCAGCCACTCCACACAGCTTGGTGTCGTCAAACTTGCTGAGGGTGCACGCTATGCCACTCTCCATGTTGCTGACAAAGATGTTAAAGAAGACTGGTCCCAGTACTGATCCTTGAGGGACTCCACTTGTCACTGGCCTCCACTTGGACACGGACCCATTGACAGCCACTCTTTGGGTGCGGCCATCAAGCCAGTTCTTTATCCACTAAATTCTCAGTCCATGAAAGCCATATTTTATCAGCTTGGAGACCAGGATGTCATGAGGGACAGTGTCAAAGGCTTTGCTCAGGTCCAGGTAAATGATGTCAGTTGCTCTCCCCTTGTCTACTGATGTTGTGACCTTCTCATAGAAGGCCACCAGGTTTGTCAGGCACGATTTGCCCTTGGTGAAGCCATGTTGATTGTACCCAGTCACCTCTTCGTTGTTCTTCTGCCTCAGCAGTGCCTCCAGGAGGATCTGCTCCATAATCTTACCAGGCACAGAGATGAGACTGACTGGCCTATAGTTACCTGGTTCCTCCTTCTTTCCCTTTTTGAAAATGGGGATTATGTTTCCCCTTTTCCAGTCAGTGGGGACTTCACCAGACTGCCATGACTTTTGGAATATAATAGAGAGTGGTTTAGCAACCTCATCCGCCAGTTCCTTCAGTACCCATGGGTGTATCCCATCAGGTCCCATGGACTTGTTCACTTTCAGGTTCATCAGATGGTCACAAACCTGATCTTCACTTACGATGGGCAGTTCTGTCCAACCCCTGCCATTGTCTTCTGTGACTCCAGGAGTGTGGCTGGAGCCCTTGCCAGTGAAGACTGAGGAAAAGAAGTCATTGAGAACCTCCGCCTTCTCCATATCACTTGTCACCAGCTCCCCCGCTTCCTTTCTGAGGGGGCCCACACCTTCCCTAGTCTTCTTCTTACCATTAATGTACCTATAGAAATTTTTGCTGTTTCCCTTGATCTCCTTGGCTAGATTTAATTCTAACTGAGCTTTAGCTTTTCTCACCAGGTCTCTTGCTGTTTGGACAGCTTCCTTATATGCCCCCCATTCTAGCTGTCCTTTCTTCCACTCCTTATAAAGTTTCTTTTTGTGTGACAGTGTGTCCAGAAGCTCCCTGTTCATCCAGGCAGGTCTCCTAGCATTCTTTCCTGCCTTCCTCTTTGTCAATATAGTTTGCTCCTGGACATGGAGAAGGTGATCCTTGAATACTGACCAGCTGTCCTGGGCCCCTCTTCCCTCTAGAGCTTTGTCCCATGGTACTTTGGCCAGCAAATCCCTGGCCCTCTTTCTCCCTTCTTTTTTCTCTCTCTCTCTCTTCTCTTCTCTTCTCCTCTTCTCTTCTCTCCTCTTCTCTTCTCTTCTCTTCTCTTCTCTTCTCTTCTCTTCTCTTCTCTTCTCCTCTCCTCTCTTCTCTTCTCCTCTCTTCTCTTCTCTTCTCCTCTCCTCTCTCTCTTCTCTTCTCTTCTTTCTCTTCTCTTCTCTCTTCTCTTTTCTCCTCTCTTCTCCTCTCCTCCTCTCCTCTTCTCTTTCTCTTCTCCTCTTCTTTTTCCCTTCCTCTCCTCTTTTTTCCCTTTCCTTCTCCTTTCTTGCCTCTTTTCCTTCTGTCTTTTTTCTTCTCTTTTATCTTTCTTTTCTTTCTCTTCTCTTACCTCTTTTTTTCCTCTCTCTCCTTCTCTCCCTTGCTTTCTCTTTCTTTCCTCTTGTGGTGGGTTAGCCTTGGCCAGCAGTCAAATGCTGATGCAGCCACTCACTCCCCATCCTCAACATGAAACAGGGAGAAAAGGGGATGAAAAAGCTCATAGGTTGAGATAAAGACAGGGAGATTTCTTACCAGTTACTATAAGAGGCAAACCAGACTCGACTTGAAGAAAATTAATTAATTGCAAAGTAAAATAGATTTGGGTAGAGAGAAACAAAGACAAAACAAATTGAAATAGCTCCCCGTTTCCAGGCTCAACTTTTGTCCTTACTCAAATTCCTCTACCTTCCCCTCACTGAGCAGCACTGAAGGATGGGGGGGGTTACAGTCGTTCCATAACAGCTCCTCTCTGCTGCTACTTCCTCCTCGCACTCTTTGTCTGCTCCAGTGTGGGCTCTCTATGGGCTGCAGCTCCTGACAGGACCCTGCTCCAGCCTGGGCTCTCAATGAGTAACAGCTCCTTCAGGAAACATCCAACTGTTCCAGCATGTGGCCCTCCACATGCTACAGTGTGGATATATCTGCTCTGGTGTGGTCCTCCACAGGCTGAGGCGAATCTCTGCTCTGGCACCTAGAGTACCTCTTCCCCTCCTCCTCTGACCTTGGTGTTCACACTACTATTTTGCACTCTCTTTTTTACTCTCCTCTTCTGCCTGAGTGGTGGTTTTGCCCTTTCTAAATACATTACCACAGAGACACAGCCATCTTGGCTGCTGGGCTCAGCTGAGACCAGCGGTGGGTGGGTTGGAGATGACTGGAATCAGCCATGTCCTGCATGGGGCAGCACCAGTGGCTCCTTGCAGAGGCTGCCCCTGCAGCCTGCCCCTGCCAGCACCTTGTCATGTACGCCTTATCTCTCTTCTTCTCTTCCTCTCTCCTTTCTCTTTCTACCCCTCCATCTTCTCTCCTTAACTCTTCTTCTCTCTTCCTCTTCTCCCTTTCTCATTCTTCCCTTTCTCACTCTCCTCTCATTCTCTCTCACCCTCCTCTCTCTCTATCCTATAATATGCCTTACCTATAAAAGAATCATACTTCCTTTATAGCAGAAGTATAAAATAATAATAAACCTTTTTATGAAAGAAGAACAACTGAAGTCACTAAATTTCATTTTATTTTTGTTTATTTCTATTCAAAACAATGAAATCATATATCTTATTCCTTCTTACTCACAAAAAATCAGGGAAATCTCCACAGCTTTTTTTCTTTGTTTCTCCCCAGTTTTCAATTAAGGCATGACTTCTAACTGAAGGAGAATTTAGAATTTTGAAACTAAGTGTCAAATTCTAGTATAATTATGCAAAAGTGTCATGTTTATTTTTAGCATCCAAAGCATTGTACACAACCCAAAAAGAGAAAAAGGAAGTGAGAACACATTGAGAACAATCTATTTCTAGATCTTCAGCTTGCACTAAATTGACAAAAAAATTCTAAAATCTATTGTATCACGTGAAAGAAGGAATGAATGAAGAAAAACATTCCTTCCCTGAATATTCTTGTATTTGAAGAGTAATTCAGCACTTCAGAATGTTTTACTCAACCATCAATATAGGCAGAAAAATCAAACTGATATAAAGAATAAGGAAGCTGGAAGGAATCACACATAAATAAAGATTAGATAGAAAAGCAAATTACTGCTTTCTAGTAATATTTATTCCTACAAAAATACTTCTGTAAGCAAGATGATGCTTTCACACATCACATTGAAATAAAAGTAACTACTACAATTTTGCTGACTAATAAGTGTCAGGTACGTCCTTAAAATATTCTTGTTAGGAGCTTTACCTGTAAGGAACGCATGAAAATACAGAACAGGCGATCACAGCACATCCTGTACCTTTAAAAATATAGTAACACATGATTTATTGTATTGGTTCAAATTAAAATATTTGGGTGGATGTGAAATGTTTAAGTTATATTTGTTGTACATAGGGGAGTTTAACTTGGCGAAACAGCGTAGCAAAAGGTTCTTTCCTTCCCTCAAAGGACTGAGCAGATACTTTTATTTTTGTGTTTTAACTTAATCCAGCTGTTGCAATTCATACTATTAGTAGATCTCCATATTCTTTTATGAATTATAACAGCTCATTAAGTGTGGAACTGAAAGACTTAAGTTTCTATTTAACTGCTAACTAAAAGTAAATTTAATCTCAAAATGTCACAATGTTTTAAAATTATAACAATAGTAAACATCAAATAATTTGTAAATACAAAGCATTGATACCTAAAATAAAAGTTTTGGACTCCCCATGCTTAATAGGTACATCATTCCATCTGAAAGGAATGATTCTGCTGAAATCATTAATAAAGTCCCTTTGAATGTAGGGGCTGAGACATACAACGTACAAAGAAAGAGACAAAGAAATGTAACATAATGTGGCATCACAAACAAAATTCAGTCTTAACCAGCAATTGTTTTGTTAGTCACCCTGATCACTGTGTCTAAATATTTTTAATAAAGAATTAAATGGTAAGTATAAAATTAAATCAACTGACAGTGCCAATCATGTAATGAATTCCTGGATTATAAACCTGGGCACAAATAATCCTGTATCACTACTATGTTAGTTTATACAGTTCAGTACACCATCTGACTGAATGATATTTTGATGCAATTATTTACATTAATATCCTTAAACTACCACTTCAAACACAGAAATGTTAATGGTTGGATTGGGTTTAATGGTGTTGGTTTTGCTTGAAGAGGACAGTTAAGAGTATGCATACAGTTTGAAAGCGCCTTATTTTCACTGGCCAAGAAAAAATTCCCTGACTGTCTTTAAAAACAAAACAAAACAAAACAACTTCCTGTTTTTCATATATTCTTAAAGATTTCTTCTCAAAAAGTGCCTTGCTGTCCTTTATAGGTAATAGTTTTTTTCCTTTGTGATGACTGTAGGGGGTGGCATGTTATTTTTGACACAATGATTCCATATTTGATAATGGCTACCTAAAGCATTTAGCATTCTATAAAACAAAGACTCCTCCAGGTATATTGGTAACACAAGAAAAAGAAAGGAAGCAATAACAAGTAATGGGGGCCGTTTGCAAGAGAGAATAATAATTGTCTAGATTCTGCACTTGTTTTATTTTATTTGTAAATGAAATATAAAAGCACACAAGTGAAGCTCTTTTAGGAAAAAGGTACAGAATGGTACATCTTGATAGATTCCTGATAGCAGATAAACATATTTTAAGCAGCCTTATTGAAACATATAAAACATACAGCAGTAGCTATGGATGCTATAAGGTGCTAAATAGGGTGATTACAGTTAGCTACTTTTGCTTGTTTTTTCTTTAGTAAGTTTTACCTTCCAGCAAAAGAGCTACTAGATCCCATTTTAATTTTCTCATACTACAAATAAAATGAAAACCAAGAGAAACTGGGGGCGGGGGGGGGGGGGGGGATCAATCTGTCCTCTCTTTTAGTTGTTGAGGGTAAACAGTAAAACAGTTTTGGGAATCTTTTGAGCTCTTTCCCATAGCCTTTGCTATTGGAATAATTGAGTAAAGGACGTATTTGAGTACAATTTTGTGATTTACAACTGCATATGTGTGTACGTGCATGTGTACAAAAGTGAATTTGTGTCTGTAGGTGTATTTACACACTCAAGCACATAAACACAGTTTCATACATGCAGTATTTAAGTTCTTTTATTTATACTTAAATTCGATATATATGCCTTGGTTTTCAGTTCTCTGTTGATACTGTAAATATTTGCCAGCCACAGAATTACTAGTTCTAGCATACAGCTATCATACAACAGCCTCACTGACAAATGCAGAGTTTATTGGGATTACAAGCAGAAGATGGGAGCTTTCTATACCGCTGAAAGAAAATCATATCTTGCATAAACCATATTTTTATGCAAAAATAAGCTGACAAAAGTCAGCTGTGGGATAAATGAGATTCAAAGCAGTAATAAATAATAGGTTTAAATACACATTATAGTATGTAAGTAAGCAAAAGATGTTTAGGCACTTTCAAAATTCTGTTTTGAAATGAAGAGCGTGCACGTAATTTAATTTCACAGTAATTAACATGACTACCTATGAGACTCAAAATAAATAAAATGGAATTGCTATCAGCTAGCCTTAGAAAAAAAATTCATGTCTTAACGAATTTTCTGAACAGTTATATCTAATCTTTTTCATAGTCCTTGAATGTGAAATTCGGAGGCTTTTTTTGGTCTTGATTATATAAAACCTTATTCAAAATTGTAAATAAAATATGCCGGTGCATGACTATAAGAGAACTAGTAAATTTTTCAGCTCGTGCAATATCAAGGAAAAAAAATAAGAGAAAAGAATTATTTTCATATTTTTTCCCCTTCAGTTAAGGAATGGTTTAATTACAGGTAGACTGAAACACATTCCCATATCTTTATGGAAACATAAAGACATCCACTGCAAACTGTTCCAGAAAATAAATTATTACTAGAAAATGATGCTTTCATAGAAAGTATGACACTGTTTTCTTCTTTCACATTCAAGTAAAACATATTTAATTCAGTCTGCCAGAAATGGCTATGCTTCTGCTCTGTGAAAAATATGCTAATGATGAAAATAAGGACTTGACAATTTACTGAATACTGAGCGGAAAATCTGTAATGAATTGCCTGTGTTGTAGTGTTCGGTTTAGGCTTTTTTTTTTTTTCCCCAGTTGCTATGGAATACTAGAAATAGCATAAAAAAGATTATGCCATTTTGTGGGATGTTGTGCGTGTCCCTTAAGACTAAGCACTTAGAAATAAAGACAAAAGTCAGCTGTGGGATAAATGAGATTCAAAGCAGTAATAAATAATAGGTTTAAATACTAACTTTTCAATGCAGAAGAGAAACACAGAGAACAAAGCAGAAATGTCAAAAAAATCCAACCCCAACAAATAAATCTCAATCAGCAACTAGCAAGTTGAAACCTAGATTAATTCATTTTACACCAGCAAGAAAAAGCAGCTTCTTAGGTTATTCGGATGTTGCAACAAAAGCTCATAAATCCATTAAACCAGTCATGCCTTCAAGTTCCCAGCCAGACTTCAATTTTCACTGCAGGTTTTAAGTCTTCAACAGATTAAACTCTTTTCCTAAGAATATTTTAATAGAATGTTCATTCAAAAGGTGACTCCTCCTAGCTAAAGTCTCCATACCTTTCTGTGTTTGAAAGTTTGAGATCTATGGCTGCTCCTGACAGGTTATGTGTTGAATCACATTTGCTCAAATACTTCCTAAAGGAAATACACTACATTGTTCTTGCCTTTTCTAAGCACGAGAGAGCTGAACAAGGTTGCTGGCTACTCAGTAACAGTTCTTGCGTTTTGCCCCTAACTAGCACACACTGATATTAAGCTCTCTTGCAGGTCTTGTTTCTGACTTTTATTTTACAGTAATAGTTTATTACCTATGTACTTTAATGTTAACATGTGAGTGATCTTCATTTCAGAACAATGATGGAAAGAGAATACATACTGTCAAATCTCAATTTCCCAAAGATCTTTTTGAAAGTTTTGTCTCTGGACAGCAATGGATAACTGTTACTGGAAAGCTATTCTATCTCCTTGTTCCTCTGCAAAAGATGCTGGCAAAGCAGACTGATAAAGGTAGTAAAATCAAATAACATATATATCTACCTACCTTCCACATAGCCATGGATCAGTTTATAGAACTGCAAGCAGACTTTGGATAAAAGAACAGGAAAACACTCTGTAGACTGGAAGGTCTGATCTCTTCAGTCATTTAAATAAGGCTTAAAGCACTACGCTATGGGAAACATACTATACACATACGCACACACACACAAAATAATCCCACCAAAACAAACAAAAAAATCACTCCAAACTAACCAACCAAAAAACTTGCACTGCTGGGAGGATGGACTAAAGATCTGGTGAAACTTTCCTAACATAACTTCTACAAGTATCTGATTGTTTTGAACGTGTTTAGATATCTTGGATATCTTTATTTAATTTCTCTTTCTGAAAAAGACACACAAACTTTAATGCAGAATTACTCTTTGAAATATAGAAACATTAAAGAGAAAAGATCTGTAGAACTCATACTTATATATTGCTAAAAGAGAAGTTACACGTTCTAAGAGAAATGTGGGAAGACAATTATCACACAATATACACTTCAGGATGATGGAATTGGCAACAGCCATTTATAACACAGGAGGTGTTTCTTTTCATCAGCCTGAACTACATTACTACTTTTCAGTCTCTTTCAGTAGCAGTCTACACTGAGAGAAACAACATAGGAAAAAGAAAACACAACTCACATTCTTACATTAAACACCAAAATACATTGACAAAGGAATTATTACACTATGCAAAAAAAGCCAACACCAGAATCTGTTGACAAATTTACACTATTTAGTCACAGATTATGTCCAACCCCTACTTCAAAATAAATCATCCTTTAACAGGAAGTGTTGTCATTACTGCACAAAATAAGTAGTAAATCTAAGACCATCAGCATCTGCACTGCTATCTATTATTTGTTACATTTAAATTTTTGGATTTCCTCTTGTATTAAAAAAGGAATATATTTAATATGGCGGTAAGATATTATGGTGGTCTTAATTGCAGCAAATATTTTTGCCATATAGGCCTTTAGAATCTGAAACATGTTTATCAAATCACAAAATCTAACAACCATAATTTTTTCTACTATAGTTAAATAAATTAACTTTCCAAATTTTCACACTTCCACTGGATTATTATAACTTGACTACCTAATGATCACATGGGCCAGTCTCTCTTACCAGTAAAGCATCAAACAAATAAAAAAGCTTTATATGCTGCACTAGCATAACATTCGTTGAGAAAATACAGGTTAGGCCTGGGTGGGAGGAGAAGAAACCTAAGTAACTGCACAAGTAAAATAGAAATAGTTAAATAGTACCAAGGAAGCAAGTGTGTCACACGGACTGGATTCCTGTTTTTCCAATCTTTGCAGACACATTTTGCAGAGCTGCTAACAGATTTAAAGCAAACAACTTTACAGCAGATCTTTAAAAAAATTACAAAACAAACAAAAAATAAATCAGGCAGCCCTATTTCCTCTTACTTCCAGGAAAGGTAGAAAGGTAGTTACAATATATGTTTTAGCACCCAGACACAGAGAACTATTGTACAAAACGGAAAACTGAAGTACTGAACACTATATGAGAAAAAATGTATACAGAAAAGTAACGGTAACATAATAATCTTTAGAAAAGAGAATCAACTGTTCTGAAATCTCAGTTCACCAGAGCATACAAAAACAAATTTCAACATGATGACACATCAGGGGCAAAGTACAAAAGAGGAAGCTATAGAAACTTTTCTAAATTGTTGTAAATCATCTATTGAAGGTCCTTGACATGATAAAATGATGGAATTGTGTTTTTATTTCACATAATTGGTCCCGGGACCAAACTAAGAAGAAAGCTTTGTCGGTCCCGAGTCAGAATAAATACTGAAATCTGGGATGTCCACATCGGATTACTTAAGAAAATTTCAGGCACACAGAATGGTCAAATAAGTGAAGTTTGAGTCCTCATATATGGGAAAGGAAAAAAGGATGACAGCAGATTGGGGTAATTGGAGACTATGGGATTGGCAACCCAGTTTGAAAAAGAGGGAAGATTCATGTAGCAGAAACTCTTGGGACAAGCGATTGCATATAGACAGGAACTAGTAGAGATACTGCACCAGGAACATTAATTAATGGACAGGATATTGGGATTGGAGTAGCAGAGGACTGGGATGTATTCTTAGCTCTGCATTTAGCTTTCAAAAATATTACTTTGCTTCTATCTCCATTCTCTTTTTACATATGCTCAGTTCTTAGCAGTAAGAACAGTATCCTCCAAAGTATTCTGAGTCATACTCAAAAGATCCTGGCTGTTTACATTGTGTTATTTATCATCCAAAATATTTTCAAAATTACATCCATACCTTAATACAACTAACAAAGGAATTTGCATCTGTGACACAAGCATGATTTTTAGCCTGCCTGTAACAGCTGGGGCACCTGTTACTAGTGTGTCATGGAAAAAAAAATCAAACCCAAACAAACAGGTAATTTTACCAAAAATGCTGACGTGCAGGCTGATTTTAATGGACTGTTTATTAAAGTCCCTAGACAGATGCTCCATTGTCCTGTGAACAGAAGAGGAGCAGCATTAAAACAAAAACTACAGCAGATAATTTCTAAAAATCTAAATATGAGAGCAAAAACGTGGTTCAGGAAAAAAAAAAAACAAACATCCAAGGTAGTTAAATATCTTATATTGAAACATATATTGTATAGCTATACACAATGGAAGAAGCATCATCACAAATAAAAATTCTGTTGTCATTGCAACTAGCTGAGAGAAAACATTTGGTTTTATTATTTTACATCTGTTTCATTAGCACCCAAAAAACAGTTTTCCAAATCAATACAAAGACAAGATTACCATTGTACAGGCATAAGCAAGCTAGCTTTAAACTAATGGTAGGGCAATGACAATGCAGCAACATGGAATCAAGAATTACCAAACTGACCTACAACCCTGCTTTTGGGCTCGAGTTAATACCGTAGCTGTTTTAGGGCTACATCACTATCAAAAACTGAAATAGTTATCACAGAGGTGACATGGGTGTGATTATGCAAGCTACAGTTCCAATACTGGAATGCAATAACTTAGGAAACCCATCCGTTTTAAGAGGTTAGACTGAACTGTGGCATAAACCACGCCGGGAATACCTAGGCAAGAAGGAGCAAGCCTGTGATTTTCAGCTGGTGAATTGCTGCTATCACAACTGCCTACCAAATTAGGTGCTTTGTTGTTACACTGGGAAGACTAGTGTTTCAAAGAGATGTCTGAAGTGGACTTATGTAGAAAGACAGGTTGTACTGAAAGTTTGTTTCCTTCACTGCTCTACAGCCAAAAGCCTCATCTGTAGAGGCATAAAAATCAACCTAATAATGCCAGGCAAAAGAATGCGAACAGCTTTCCTTCTATTTTCCCACCAAGGCTTCCTCTCAGTCTGTTGCAAGGAATAACTACCTTCAAGACAAAACAGTGCACTCCTTCAGCTGAAGAGGCTCCCAAATAAATTCTATCAGACATATATGCAACCACTGAAGCCTTTTAACTCCCTGTACTCTTCTGTTAACAATCACAGCTTTAAGACAAAAACTGTGGTTCCTTCAGTGAAATTTTTAAGAGCTTTTGGTTATTAGATGGCACTTGCCGCCTTCTTTTTTTTTTTTTTTAAGTGGAAGATAAAAACTATGACTTGTTAATAATTACGGATCACAATGACATCTTCGAATTACTTTACAGATACAGAAAGAAAAAATTTCTCTGTCTACATGCATACACAATAAAACAAGGAAATCAAAAAAGATAAACAACGGAACACAGTTGCCAGCTTGTTTAGCCTATTTACAGAAACAGCAGCATTCAGAGAGGATTTTATTTTTAAGTCAATAGCTCTAAGGATGAAGTCTGCACAGGCTTAAAGAGACACTGTCAAAAAGATCAAAGGGTTCAGAAGTGACGGTAATATTTTCAGGAGTACCATCTCACTTCAGAGCTACAGACAGACCCTGTACGGATCGTGACTTTTATTCCATCGATGACTCTGCTCAACAGTTCAAAGAGGGTTTATTTCTAGCTAACCCACCAGTTTAATATTTCTGCACAAAGAGTGAAAATATAGTAAGAGTGTCCTGAGATTTATAAGGGTCATACTTTGCTGCCTTCCTAGGCTCAGAAGACTTAATATGTTATGATATCATTCATGATAGATATTATCAACACTGTGGAGTGCAGAAGAAACAGCACTATTGCCAGTGCCAGTGGCAAGCATCTCTTCTTAGTCTTCTGAAAGACTACTGTCACAACAATAAATCAATAGATAGCTTAATCTTGAGTAGCAAAAGACAAGCAGAGGAAAAAAGGAGGAGGACTAATGCCACGATTCTCATAGTTGAAGATCAACAAAGAAACATCAAGAGAAAGAAGTTTAAAATTCCTACTGGAAAATGAAAAACTGAATGAGAAGGCAGCAATTTTTTAACCTCTTATGTGAATTACCTGAAAATAATAATCAAGGTCACCTGACAATACAGAGGTCGGTTACTCTAGCTGAACAGCAAAAATACTATGAAATTATCCCATTCCAGGGTTCACAGTCCTGAGTCTAATGGAGGAGGAAAGCTAGCATAGCTGTGGGCTAAAGTTGCACTCCAAAAAATTAAAAATTGCTTGTCCCATTTTGAAAGTTTATTGGCTTTTAACTTATACTGAGAATCTTTGGCTTTAATCTTTTCCAAACAAGTCAATTTCCCAGCCTCACCCAGCAAAGGAGAACGGGAACTACAGGAAGCCAAGACATAATCTAGAGTTACTAGCATCAAACATTTATCAGAATTTGGCTGGATACTCTCCCCTAGGACTCAAACTATATGTATGGCCCAAGTACTGCAAACTTATCTAAAAAAATTCATAGAAAAACATGGATCAAGGGGTATGCTAGTTCACTCCCCTAGTCCATGGCGGGATCAACCAAATCTACATAATTCCTGACAGAGACATATCTAAACTGGTTTTAGAGAGATCTAGAGAGATCTCTCATCTCCCTCCCAGCTCATGACAGAAATCAATTATACCTGTTAGAAAATAAAATAAAATAATCTTCATAATATCTAATCGGAATCTTTTCTTGCTACAATTTAAAGGCCTTCTTTCTTGTCCTGTACATATCAGACATGCAGGGTAACTTACTCCCTTACTTTTTCCTTATTTTTTATGTATCAGAAGACTTACTATGGCTAAACTCCATTTTCTCTTCCTTAATCCAAACACCTATTTCATACAAACTTCTGTCCTATTTTTATCTCCAGTATAATTTTAAGCAGTCTTCAATTGGTCCTACCATTCATGAAGGTGCAGTGCCCCAAACAGAAGGGAATAGACAGGTTACTCCTGGTGGTCCTACAGGCAATTTCCGAGTAATGACAGAAGAGGGCAAAACCAAGGACAGTATTAGGGTCAGAGTTTAATAAACCCAGAAATCAGGATGAACTGGAGAGAGAAGCATTTTTCTGTGAGAATCAGCAAAAATTTTTAAAACGCATGACCTATTTAAATATCCCCATTGTGACTATGCAGGCACCTCTTGGGAAAAGAAAGACACATGCACAGAGAAGCATCTGGCAAGTTCCTGTGGCCGTGTTAGGAACACAAATCCTTAACCAGAAGCTATAAAAAGCAGTTAGGAAGGAAGGCTGTACTAGGTTTGACTTGAACCAGTGAGGAAGAAGCAGCTGAAAACATGAACTGTTCATGAAGGAATAATTCTTCAATCTTAGGAAAATAAGGGGGAACGCAAAACAAACGAAACAGGCTTCAGGAAATTAAACTTCATCAAACTCACCCACCCACTATGCACAAAGATATTTCTGTAAGTGCACCAACACATTGGAAATTGACTCGCTCTTCCATGAAGGGGTGGCACCGAGCACTTACACCAAGAGCAGAGGAGTGCCAGTGCCTTTTCTTTGTTGGCACCTAATTAGAAAGGTATCTATGATTAGACAGCTACTAAAACCAACATTGGGAACAAACATGGAAAAAATGGATTAGATGATAATGAAATAAATTAGATGTTAATCTAATCAGCTCAAATCAGCTAAATCTGATAAAATTCACCATAAGGTATTTAGAGCTGACTGGACCAGTCTCACAATTATCAATAGTCACTTTTGAGAGTTTGTAGGGGGCAGCAGTGATTCCAAAAGACTGGGTAACATCTAGTGACAAGCTTTAAAAAAATGAAAAAAGGCAGGGCCAAGGAAGTAGAGATGCAGCAACTCAATTTCAATTCTCCCAAAATATGGAATAAAAATTATTTGGAAGTATTTAGCAGATAAGAAGTTGAGTAATACACAGATCTGTCAAGAACAAGTTACTTCAAACCTATCAAAATACTCTTAATGACATAGTATCAGACCCTGTAGTTAGAGAATTTGCAGTACATATCATATAGCCTGACTTAATGAGTCTTTGGACGCTGTTTCTCATGAGACTTTCATAACAACTAATGAGAAATATAATGCTGCAAAAGGAAATAAGTTCTAATAAGCAGATGACACTAAACTTGGATGGGCTGCACGCATGCTGAAAGACAAGACTATATGTTAAAGCAATCTGAATAAATTTGAGAAACGGTCTGCAGAAGACCTGAACACAACTCAGCAAGTGGAATTCTAGACCTTAACGGGAGTAAGTAACAGCAGAAATACAAGATGGAGAACAACTAGCAAGGCAGGAGAAGAGTGGAAAAGGAGGACTGAGGCTAGTGTGGATCATATTCTGACTAGTAGTCTAAGTCACACTAGAAAAAAATCAGCAAAATCTCATGCTAGGATGCACAACCAGCAGGTTGAGAGGCTACAAATTTACAATGCAACAGGGAATTGTTTTAAAAGAATGGGACAGAAGATACTAGGAATGAAAATCCAGAGCACTGTGTACTACTGGAGTGAGCAGCTGTCTATCTTCTTTGTAAAGAGATTTAAGTGTTCAGGGCTGTTGGCTTGACACTGTTCACTATCAGCACAGGCATGAATGTAAAATAAGTACTTCTTTCTCCTCCCACCACCACCCCCAGAAGAAAACCACATATTTTCTACATCCCCAAAATGTTCATCTTAGAAGTTTTTACTCCTTCTAAGTAGCAGAAGAACTGCCTGCCTGCTGACCATTTTAGAACTAACCATCATAACGGGAAAGATATTTAAAAACCAAAATTGAGCTGTACATCCCCCAAGATATATGAAACTGTGTATGTGTATAACCTCTCACAGGACATGTCAGTAAGTTTTTATTTTAATTTCTAACATATTATGTGCTTTATAACTGTGGAGTTTTCCTCCTATTGTATTTAATTACGTAAGTAATAAAAAAATAAATGTGCAAGTTGAGGTCTTTATTGCAAACAAAGAGGAGAAGAGGCTGAACAGTCTGACAGTGTCTTTTTAAAGATTACACAAAATGACTACAATGAGATTGCTGAAAATCATACGTTATTCATTCAGATTTACTACCACAGCAAAAAGCTTTAGATTAATTAATGCTGCAGTATCTTTGAAAAATGACTAAGCCAATTAATCTCGTTCATCTATAAACGGAACAGTAGAGAGGAAAATTTCTGAAGAACTTCATTTAGGGTTGCCAAGGTTCTATTGACAATGATAACCAGTATAAAGGAATAAGTAAAGTATATTAAAAGTAGCAACATATTGCTGGTATAAGTTCAGACTTGAAGAATACACAAATCAATAGAGAATAAAATATGCTTGTGCCAATCTACTGCTTATGACCAGGTAATTGCACATCTTAGCTTGCTGCAGCACAGAGACCAGGAAAGTTCATTGTTAGTAACGGCAAAGGTACCATAGTGGTAGAGAAGTACTGAAAGAAATTGCAGAGCTGGATGAAGTAAATGGAAGACTCTAAATTCAAGGACTGTCAAAACAAAACATTACTTAAGCACTGAGGCCCAACCAACAAATATGCGTATGAAGTCAAATATCTTATCGGTTCCTACTAAGAGTCAGGAACTCAGATAACTGCAGGTTTCTGCCTGATCAATATTAAAATGCAGCAGAAACACAACTTTTACATGAAATCAGAAGTTAAATGAGAATCCAAATACTTAAAAAAACCCCAACACAGAATAAACATTTTTTGTTTTTACAGTTGCAGAATTTAGAATTTTTAGGTTAATCAGTTTTGGATGACCTAGCCTATAACATAGTACAATGTTTCAAGTAAGGAGTAAAGGACATTAAATTTTATCCTTCTCAGTCATCAAGATACTCATGACCACATATAGCATCTTGCGATCTACTACACATTCACACATACCTGCACATACCATACCATGAATAAAAACCAGAACGAACCTGAATTTATTTCCTATTTCCCTGCAATTCTCGGTTTCTTAGTAACGGAAGAAATGAAAGAAGATCTAGCTTTAAAACCTCTTTAAAGGAATCTTTGTCTTATTATTCATTCCACAGCTATTAAAAAGGGCTTCCACATTTTCTACATCTAAATCAAATAAAAACGCTGCCTTCACTCCCTCACATAGGTTTTGCACACAAAATTTTATTCGTGCACTGTTCAGGGAAACAAGAATTTTTAAAATTACAAAGAAATGCTATTATCAGGCATGTGAGCCTCTCCTATGCAGTTGTCTCATATCACAAGACAAAAGAAGAAGAAAGTAATCTATTCACTGCTGTGAGAAACAGTATCGCCATAAAAACAGATTTTCAAAGTTAGGTTTTCTTGCTTTTTTGTTGTTGTATGCAAATTCTGGCAGCATAACACACATTTGGAAAGTCATTTTCCAAAGTTTTCATCCCCTTGTTTCTTTGGCATCATCAATAAATATACTTGAAGCAATTTCTTGACAGGAACTAAAACATTTTGTATCTGTAAATGGTGGCAAACTGAACTTTGTCTTGCACACCATCTCTTCTGTATATTTACCAAAATACAGCTATTATAAGCATGTTAAGAGGCTACCAACAAAGCAGTGCATGGTTATGCAGTGCAAATGATCATGCAGTGTGTTCTGTTTCTTAAGAACAACAGTGAATTAAGTAAAAATATGTCCCATGGTTACTTCTGGTTCACTAGAATAAACTCAGAAGTAACAGACATAATGTGTTACTACTCCTCTACGCAGGCTTTGAAGTTCTCTTGGCCTAGATTTTAGATTCCACACTAAAAGAATATAATTAAAGTAAAAGCGGATGTTTCCCTTTGCTTTAAGACAGCAACAAGTATTAAAAAAAAATTATTAGAATATAAAGTTTTTACTATAATATTTGGAGAAGTGGAAACTTCATCTTGTAGGAGACTCCCACCAACCAACCAGTTTTTCCTTGACTTATTTTACTTCCTGCCCAAGTTTCGATATGCAGGTCACTAGAAGACCTATCAAGTACCAGTCACCTTTGAGGAACAAGAAGCTGCATGCCCACCTGAACCAGGAGTCAATGGAAGAAAACTGTTGATTTCTGTAGGCTCTGGATAACCCACCTATCCCCTAATAGCTTAGTTATAGTTGAAATATACATCTAAAGTATGCTGTTATTAAGCAACTGTTATTGAGCAACCTGGTCTAGTGGGAGATGTCCCTGCCCATGGCAGGGAAGTTGGAACTAGATGATCTTTAAGGTCCCTCCCAACTGAAACCATTATCTGATTCTAACTCCATATCCAACCTCTGCAGCCAAACAGACTAGCTCCCAGTGTTCAAACACCCCTCTCCTTCTAGTCCCAATTCTTTATCAGCACAATCCCCATTACACAGGCAACACCAGCTTGTCATAACAGTGATTTAAGCACCAGACCACAAACCCAAGTGAGAAACGGGGTGTGTCTAGCTCCATCTCACACTTTCTCCATGCCCATGGTGGCAGAGGCAACCCATCTGTCAAGCTTCAGTCCTTAAGAAAAATGAGAAGTAGCACCGGGCTGCCTGAGCAGATCATACTGTCTTTCTAAAGAAAGGCCATTGGACTGGAGCTGGCCCACAGACTCCTTTTGGAAGGTACAAAGGCAAGCCAGTCACTAATCATTTTAAAACAAAAAAACAAAACCCAGCAGCTGTATTTCCCACTTTGGCACTGGAAATCAATTCAGCCATTAACCAGCACTTTTATGTTTTGTAAAGATTATATACCATTCCTAGATGGTTTTCAAAGAGACAGCAAAAACACAGAACATATAAACACTGACCTTGTTTCTTTTAACCCTTCTTTCTGAATGACTTCCAGTATTTGTTTTGCAGTCATTGGGGAGTTGGGGTACTTTTCCAATGCCTGAAAAGAAATAATAAATGTGTAAGTGACAAGACACAGCTGTCCTGTGAATCTGAAAGGTTATGCGATCATGCAGTTTTTATGTAGTCATTTGTGAAAGGCAGGGAACGGTAGTGTTGAGACTGGAGTCCTCTGTTTGTTGGAAGGCCAGATACAATCCAGGAAACTGCAGCAAGAATAAGATTTACTTGCTGCTCTTGTGCACCATCTGCTACATCTGCCTGGGAAAAATTCTTACCAGGTTCCAAATAAAAGAGTTGAAATATACATCTAATTTTATGACACAGCAACAGAGTTCCTTTCAGGCAGGAGGGAAAAAAACAAACCAAAACAAAAAGAGACAGCTAGTCTTCTTTTTTCATTTTTATTACTTTAGAACTATTTGAGGTCATTTGAATATTCTACACTTAGGTTTTGTTATGACCTCAGGAACAAAATTGGCTAAAACCTTCAATTTGTAGAGCAGGAGCTACTTTGAGAATTGACGCAGATAGGTTTCAATTTTAAAATGCTTTTTCTTTCTAAAAGCAATGAAAAATGAAGCAGTCAGAACAGTCATAGCACGCAAGATGCTACATGACAAAGTGCAGTATATTTTTCCAGTTCAGCTCAGTTTTCCACTCCTTTGCCTTTTCCAATTGAGCCCAAAGTAACCCACTCCTCTTTCCAGATACAACCATCTTGTACAGATTTTTCTGGTTTTCCGCTTCCTTTTTGTCCCCATCAGTTTTAAGCTGTTAAACAAACAGCCACTCTTTTGCTCATGTGAAGTGCCAGACTGACAGCCCTGGAAAATTAAACCTTTCAATCAGCAGTAAAAGGTGCAGCACAGGCTACGGCAGTCAAGCTTCCCAGAGCATCTTGCCAACGTATCTCAGCCAGAACTTGCGTTTCTACCCTGGGTAAATAAGAAATCAGTTTGGTCTTCAAATTCATCCAATCCTGAGCTTATCTCTAGCAGTTACCAAATGATGGCAGTTGTGAAAGTAGCTACCTGTGCATACCTGCCCACTAAGAACTAGAGACACCACCACATCGTATCATGCAAGTCACCAAACTGTGAAGGGTGCTAGCCAGAGCTGGAATTCAAGCAGCTCACCCAAAGCCTCCCTACTCACTACAACTTGATCAGCTCAGCCCTCTCCTGCCGTTTTACAGTTCTGATTTACTGCCTGTTCTCCCCTTTCGCAGCCAAAACACAGTTTACCAGATCCTTCAGTTCTTTGCTACAGATAAGCTTTGTATCCTTCATCCTTCAGTTCCACAAAGGAAAATGCAGAAGTGAGGGCTGCACTAGAAAGGTCTGGAGCTGAACTGAGCTTATCTCATGTACCTCAACAGGCAAGATTCAAAAGGGACCCGTCAGGAAAGGAAAACCAAAAGGTGATTTGAAAGGAGAAAGAAGAGTGGGTAGGAAAGAGCACGGCAATGAGTAAGGATGGAAGGAACTGCACAGGGCTGGAAAAAGGGCCATTGCACAGCAAGGGAAGAGAAATGATACGATGTATTAGTGACAGAACCACAATGACACACTGGAAAAATGACAATGTGTATAAAGATTAAGACTAGGATGAGAAAAGATTAATGGTGTGAAGAGACAAAAAATGGAAACTAACCTTCAGAAAGAAGACAAAGAAAAAGGACAAGGTAAAATGAGAATACACTAAAATAAACGGAAAAGATGGGAATTGAACTGGGAACATTCCAGAGGGCAAACTGGAAAGGACAGAAGAGGAAACTACACTGTACTGGACGCGGCTATGAAGTAAACTGTGTGCACTTGAAAGTGGGGTTACTCACTGTGGAGGATTCCCTGTTTCTCTTCCTGAGTACAGGCCCCTCAGCACACCTGGGCAGCTCCTCCCTGCAATTGAGAAAATTTGGGTAGCCCTGTCCCCTCCTCTACGACATCACATCCTACTCTACAAAGTCAGTAAAAGTGCCAAGTATTACCACATGAGTATGACAATAATGGGAAGAAAACAATACAGCTACGCAAACATCAGAAGTTACTCTGTTCTGGACAATGGGAGAAGAGAGAGCAGTTTGTGCTGAGGAAGCTGCGCTGAACTAGTTGTGGAAACAATGGCCAGACATACGGAAACAGAAGATCATCTTCACCAAAAAACAATGAAACCAACAAGCAGGACATGTAACACCACTACAGAAAGTTTAATCAAACCCACAATGCAGACTTCAAATACCACACTATGAAGTGAACACATTCAGGGAATAATGACAAACTGAAATGCAGAGTATTAGACAGGCTGAAAGTGCTGGAGCAAACAATTGTCCATTGTGTGGACTTGTTTTACGCCGGACATGTAGCATGGGCTGCAGTTCATATACCCCATGAATTTAATTCTTTTCATCTAACCCTTTAAAGACTTTAAAGCCTGTTATTTAAAGAACTGTTCATACCCTAACTGAAAAGCATCAATTCTCCAATTCAAACACTGCTTAAGTTGAAAAACCTGTTATTGTGTACCTGATTAAGTTTTCTTTATCAGAACAAAGATTAATTTAGCCAAAAACCTTAGCAAAGATGTTTTTTTCTGCCCCTCTCACCATGCTGTGACTCGCGCCCCCCCATTTTAACCAAAGCATTTATCACAGTAAGAAAATAAAAATAATTACTTGTGAAAATATTTTAACGATAATCTCATTTTCTTCCCCCAGTTATGGAAAACAGCACCAGAGTATTATTTAAGATTCTGTGAGCTAATGAAGACACTGAACGGATAATTGCACTAGTGTCTCTTGCTTCTGTATCTCACCATTAACACTGCTGAAAGCCCGCAATCCCTTTTGCATTTCTAAGACTTTTAAGAATAATATTAGAAATTCAAACTGAATTACTAACTGTGCCTTCAGGCAAATAAAGCACTAAAACGCAGTAGCATAGTTGTCATAGACTTCTTGGTCAGAAAAACTAATGCACATCAGGGGAGGAAATCTTTATCTGTTTTAACTATCTTTCTCCTTCCTCCCACTCCACCAACACTCATATCGTATATGGGCAGTGACTAATAATGCCGAAATTAAAGCATGCCAAAGTACTGTCATGAAGATTATGATTGTTTCAATGTATTTTGTTAAGAAGGACAATGGCAGAAGAATGATTTGCACTGTCTGCAACCTCTATCACAGAAGATCAAATATGCTCTATTTATTCCTGCCATTCAACCACAGCCTTAAAAAGGGACAGCCGCTAAATAACTGGGACAAATAATTTGATACCCATCAGGACAATCTGGAACAGAAAAGAAGTCGTCACTGCACTGAACACATTCTTGGTGTTCATTCAAACCCTGGTTAATAGCTCAAAGAGAAGACAACTTAGCCCCTACCGAGCACTGTGGAATCAAACCTCCCAGCAAATGGTAGGAGCCTAACACATTTTTATGTTTGTATCACCTACATGCATCAACCCACAACTTCTGAGATATTAAATAATTACACAGATGCCACAAACACACACATTCCCAGTTTCATTGGAAAAGTCATGTCAGTTATATGGGACAGGAAAAAATCCAAACTCTTTTTCTCACCATGGCATCTATCATCTTCTGTGCATTGACAACTGGTCAAAAAAATCAGTTGCCACACTGGGGAAAAAACACTTTCCATTGAACTGTTAACAAGAAAACTCTAGAGCAGAGTCAAGACTCTCATCTTTGCATAAGAGAAAAATCCTGAATGCTCAGCTCACCTACAAAATCAGAAGCGAACCTCTACATAACTGATGGAATTATTAGTTTAATTTACATACACAGCTGCTTGTGACTACCTAAATCAGATCTGCCCAATCGTTTGCTTTTCAGCCACTAGAGGGAACACAAGCAGAGGGACGGCATGAAGAAAAGCGAAGGAGAAAGCTGGCCTTCTTGACACCCATAAACGTTCCTACAGAAAGTGGGAAGCTATGCCAGAGAAGCAGTCGCTGCTCCTGCAGCTATCAGTTATTATGCTGACAGAATATGATTCTTTTAAACAATAACCAAAGGTGGTCTGATACTGTGCTGTGGTCCAAAAGCAGCAGGCAGATCAGTTTAGTGGTCTTGTTGATGCTGAATGCGCGGCCAAGTACAGTTAGCTGGAACTGGCCAGAGCCTCTTCCATTCCTGGAAGCTGCCTGCAGGGATCTGAATCTCAGGTAGCTGACAAAAATCAGGATCATCTTATCACGTCTGCTTGGTGAAACTATAGGCTGAGCCACTACTCTCAAACTGAAGCAATTCTGTTTAGAACATTATTTAAATAATTTGGGAGGAGAAAGAGGAACAGTACAGTTTTTGCCAGTACTCCTACTCAACAGCTATAATACAAGTCATGCTGAACTGCACAATAGACAATCTTTACTGCCCAAAGACAGGAGGGTGAATAAAAGAACAGAAAAATAACTTTCCTTCTCTGAAGCATAAAATATATGATATTTTCTAGCCACCCATTATTAAATTAATGAATTGAAAGATGGAGTCCCAAAGAGGGTACAAGAACAGCATCCTGGAAAAAATCCAGCATTGTCTTTTCCAGCTGCTTGTGTGAGGTTAACAGGAGGAGTGACTTCTATTGTGGGAAATGCCCCACTCAAATCCTTTGTATTCATTTTTGATTAACAGCTTCAGTCATTGGGGAATTATCAGCAGCCTGGTAAAAGTTCAAAGCTCTTTGTGTGAAGAAAGATGGGTAAATGGTTAGGAGAGGAGGGTAGGGTAGGATACAGAGTATGGGAAGAAAGGAAGTGCATAGAGATGGATGAAGAGGAGAAAACAGAAAAAAAAAATCGAGAGGAGGGAGGGTACATGATACATGAAAAAGAGTAAAGAGGAATGAAAATAAGGGAAGATGCACTACAAGTTATTTTAACATAAGATGTCAAATAGATACTCATGGAGCTCTTGCTGATGGTGATTAAGAGAAAGGTAAAGAGTAGTTTCTAAGTCCTAAAATATTAAAAGAAGCTGAAATGGGAGTAATTTCTCTCCTGGTAGGACTTCTGGCTTTGGGCAGTTCAGTTGCAATAAGGAAGTTATAAAATCTGAGTAGAAGAAGGTGTGTTTCATAAGACATGTCTTTCACGGTATGCTCCATACTATGAATTTGTCTCTGTAATCCATGCATCACTACAGATAAGAAAGAAAAGTAAAATCAATCAAGGAAAGGAACAAAGATGTAACATGAACAAGAAAGCAACACACCAAAATACCTAAACCTGCTGAAATACATTAAATTAAATTTTAACATCAGTTATGTGCATGCTTGATAGTCCACACTTTTTTTATGTTCGGATGTAATGCAATTGACCTGTAGAGCTCAAATGCTTTAAAGTACACCCAAAAAAAATTTTTCCCCACGCCTCTTTCAGTCAAGACCACTTTACAGTTCCTTTAGCATGAACTATAGGGAACAACTGGGAAAGTGTTTCCTGCAAGAGAATTTCTACTATGGAATTTGTTTGCAAGTCAGTCTGAAAGTGCCTAGCTTTGCTAACCTGCCAGATACGTATGCAAGGCATTATCATCTCCTAAAATACTGAATGAAAGGAAAGACCAAGAAAGAAGCTGAATGATTTGTTTGTTCGTTCCATTGCTTTGACTGTCTGGTTTGAGGATTGTTCTGAGATGTCTAGACCCTTTTATTGTTCTTTTTCTAATTTATTTATTATGTCATATTTTAAACTGATAGAAAGGCAGCAGCAGTGTTTGGAAATTCTAGATAAGCTGTACACTGGCATTTTGAATTCAAAAGAAATTGTAGTACAATTCAGTTAAAATTAAACATGCAATTGTGTTATTCCTTTAAAAGACACAAGCTCTAGCAGCAATGACATCCTGCCATTGACAGTGACCTCGTCCATCACACCAGAAAACACAGAGTAAAGTTTTCAACCCTAAACAACTGTCTTATAACAACTTATTAATCTGGTCTAACATACTGAAACAAAAGGTAACCTTTGTATTTCTCTCTTTACTAATGCAATGAGCCTGACCAAGCAACCAGGAACTCACTTAAAGGCTCTGTAAGCCTCGATCCGTAAACACCTCAGTGACTGTAACAGGATGAACCCAGTGAGCACACAGAATCCTACCAGATTTCTGTAAGATCAGGATCAAAGACACATACCCCAGTGAGCAGGATATCAAACGTGTTACCCTGGTATGGGTTCCATTATTAGCAGCAGGATTACTAGCGATGACTTCAGTTCAAGCGACGGAGCACCCAGATTCTCAGAATGACTGCTCAATTCTGACAGTGCAGTCCAGCCTCCAGACTCTGCTTAGCCATGCAAGCCATCCCTCTTCTTGCTTTCTATCACAATACCCCATTGCCTCCCACCCTGCCCAGCCTTTCTCTAATCTCAAAGTGATACTCTGATCTTCTGTGGTGTTGCAATACCCCTAACTTCCTTATCTCCCACCTTTCCACAGGATTAGGCAAGTGATCATCCTCCTGTTCTCGGCACTGGTGAGGCCCCACCTCAAATACTGTGTTCATTTTTGGGGCCCCCACTATAAGAAAGACATTGAGGTTCTGGATCATGTCCAGAGAAGGGCAACAAAGCTGGTGAGGGGTCTAGAACACAAGTCTCATGAGGAGCGGCTGAAGGAACTGGGGTTGTTTAGCCTGGAGAAAAGGAGCCTGAGGGGAGACCTTATCGCTCTCTACAACTACCTGAAAGGAGGCAGTAGAGAGATGGGGGTCAGTCTCTTCTCCCAAGTAGCAAGCAATATGACAAAAGGAAATGGCCTCGAGTTGCACCAGGGGAGGTTTAAATTAGATATTAGGAGAAATTTCTTCACTGAAAGTGTTGTCAAGCATTGGAAAATGGTACCCAGGGAAGTGGTAGAGTCAGCATCCCTGGAGGTATTTAAAAGACGGGTAGATGTGGGGCTTAGGTACATGGTTTAGTGGTGGACTTGGCAGTGCTAGGTTAATGGTTGGATTCCATGATCTTAAAGGTCTTTTCCAACCTAAATGATTCCATGATTCTATTCTACCTTTCTTCCCTTGTCCTTACGACAGTACACTCCCACATTACACTCCTATGTCCTCTACCTCCTGAAACATTAGCACATCCATACAAATGCAGCTCATTGCCATGGGTTCCCCAAAACCCCCCCACAGGTACATAAGTGCTGCCTAGACAGTCAATACTGAACAACTAGCTTGGAGCACACTGTAGCTCGTAGGCGCTGACAGGACAAATTGTAATGTGAACCTCCTCTTGCTTGCAGACTATACTCCTTGCCTATTTAGTTTAGAGTAGAAGTTTCAATTTCTGTATCAGTGCACCCAGCTGAAAAAACATGGGTCAAAGCTGTTTACAACTACGAATCATTATTCCAGAAATGGGGCCAGGAGCAAAACACAGCTCTGCCACCCAAAAATGTTACCGAAATCAGCACTCATTTGCTGATCACACAGGCCACAATCCTGAAATGCCTCTAATTCCAGCAGGGATAAATATTCCGCTTTGGCACCTACCCCTGCACAAAATGAAGAGAGGTGATGCTTAGGTGACTGGAACTAATGGAGTGGAATGGATATGAGTGTCCTGTCAGCTGCAGGATTACAGAGGAAATCAGTATTACAGACAACAGAGGAAAGAACTTCCACCATTGTGAATACATTCATCACTACTAAGGGAATAAAAAAAATAAATACTGAGAAGCACCAAACCCTAAACATATTCACTTTCATATATGCTGTTTCTCTATTGAAAGCTGAAACAGATTATTTTTTTTTCTGAGACACGGAAAGGTTTGCTGTGTAACTTGCGTTTCAACATAGTAAAATAAAAAAAAAATAGGAGTGAAACTTCCCACAAAAATAACAGAGAGAATGAGTATGTGTTTGTTTTAAAAGCCTTCATCACTTCGTTTCCTCAGGCAAATGTAATGTGTAAGGGTTACTTTTTATGTGAGAAATAAAATTCCTACTGGCTACTCTCTGAATGTACCAAATTTAATAGGAGGTGACAGTTATGCCGGTTTTCTTGCCATTGCTTTCCTATCAGAGCTTATCTTGTTAGACAGTGTCCTAAAGATACAGATCTAAGATTTCCAGAAGGCAAAAGAGAAAACAAAAAAAAAAAAAGAGGGGTGGGGGGGAAAGAACATCAGAATACAAATAAAGTATTTTAAACTATGCACTCTATCATTCTATCTAAATATTCTTACGTATTAGTTTTGGACATTTTAAGTATTTCATCCAGGTAAAACTCGCCCACTAAAAAGGTAAGAAAAGTTTCATGCTGCAACTGACATTGACTCTACTGATGCACTATGAATACATTTAACCAACCGAAAAGCAATTCTATCCATATTACTAAAATATGGTTAATGACAGCAAACATAAAAATAAAGCTGTAAAAATTATACAGATAGATGGCATGAAACTACCTCATGAAATTTACAGCACATTTTGATGCTTAGGTGAAAAGCCAGTATAAGTCACATTGATCCTCTTCACGTCAAAAGAGAAGTCCATAAACTTCACAACTCAGTTGTTTGCTCTGTTCCTCACTCACAGGATGATATCACACCCCACATCACTCCCTTCAAATTAATAAGCAAGCAAAGACGCAGAAAATTACTAAGAATCCTTCTTAGTAATTTTATCTCAGAAAGAAAGACCAGAATGTGTCTAATGCATGGAAGACCTGGAAAGAAATTCCCAAGAGGTATACAGGGAGTGATGAAGCTGGAAAAATTGTCAAAACAAAAGCCACTTTTAGTTCTATGAAAGCGAAATCTCCACAAAATGAAAAATGATGAAAGCTTTGGGTTTGTTTTTGGTTTGGGTTTGGTTGTAGGGTTTTTTTGGGGAGGTGGAGGGATGGGGGGGTGTTGCTTGCTTGTTTGTTTGTTTTAAATGGAAGACTTATTCTTTCTTGTCAGAACAGACAATACAAGAGAATCTTAGGAGTCCTTGGGTGTTATGCAGTTTTTTCCTTCCAAAACTTGCACAATTATTTCACATCAGTTTTCATTAGTCTGAATCATTACATCATTGTGTAGAGAACAGAGTTCACTGGCACAATGCAGATCTACTGCTTAAATTGCTCTGAGAGCAGATATGGTAAGTCGTGTTTTTGAACTAAAGAAATACAGCCTTCTCATAGAATGTGTAAAGAGAGAATTCTTTTGTTAGCTGTCAGTGGGATTTTGCTATCTCTGTTAAATATATAATGGTTAGTGTCATAACAAAGATCAGCCATCATGTTATGGCATTTATCTTCATGAGTGAAGAGAGGAAGGGCTACTGTGATTTATTCTGTCTCTCCTCATGAGACGATTAATGTCATAAGAGATTAGTCTTCAGTACTGACTTGTACACAGAATAAAATAAAGGGCTGGAGTGGGAGGCTAGGCAGTTTTAATTGCCACAAGTTTGGAAGCCCACATTACTTACAGATGGCACAGTTGACAATTACTCATCTAAGATTTTCAAAAATAGGAGAATATTTTGTAGTTCACTAACTCATATCCATTTTGTGTCGTTTATTTGTTCAGTCCTTCTTATCAGTCTTTCCACACAGTCCTTTCCCCCATCTCGTCACCTAAGTCCACCCACGCTTGTCCTGTTAAACACATTACTTATTGCAGAACTGAAGTGCATGCTGGTGGTTTATAGATATATTTGGTAATATCTGTTTAAAGGTAATATGTGGTTAAATATCTATTTAACAACTATTACTAAGAAACATTTATCACAACACAGGCAGATTAGAAAGAAAATATAATGGCTCTGTATCTGTGTTTGTATTCATATATAAATACATAAACAAAGCTTGGGATAGAAGGAACAGCATTTCTCAAGTTTTGAGAAAAGTTACATGCTCACCTCTTTCCAGGAACCTTGTAAAATAATCTGACCATCCTAAATTTAAGTTAATAATTTTTCAAAAACCTATCACTTTGGAGAAATACACACAGAATATTTTGTTTACATGGTCCCCACTCCTTATGAAAGAAAATACTTCAGATAATACTGTGATGTAAAAAAAAAACCATGATAAGCAAAAGTTCTGCTAAAAAGGGAAGAATTATTTTCCCCAAAAATGAAGTATTTTCTTAAATTCTCTTTTTCTAGATACTGCTAAATCATGCCAAGCTGGGTAAACTTTAATCCTTGATATAAAAGGTTTTTTTTCTGTTAAAAACAGCAATTCTTTACAACTGGTTTACATGAAACAGAACACATTATTAAAAAGCTCTCACCACAAAGCATTATCTTTATCTAGGCTTCTCAAGTATTGGCTTAAACATTTTTATCAGGCTGTTAATCACATCTACATATAATGCGATCAGCAACCGAGAGCTGCCCTGACAGTGAGACCAGCCAGGTAACAGGGCAACATTATGGCAGGGAAGAAGTATAATGAAAGCTAAGGACATTTCTTATTGATAGGAGAGAAAAATCAATGGTTCCTCATCAGTACAACTGTCCACCAGCTGGATGCCAATTTCCCTTAGAGATTTAAACCAATAGGCCCAATCACTTGGCATAGGTAAACAAATTAAATACGACCTCTTGCCTATAAAGAAGAAAGGTGAACTGTGACTTCAAAACTGGAGTCTGTAAGGAGACAAAATGCTCATTGTCAAACCAACAGTTTGTAATCACATCTCAAACCAAAATACGGAACATGTCTTCCTCCTCCATGGGGGAAAAACCTGTTCAGGATAATCTGCAATTGTTGTGGAGGCTCCAAACTCCTGACCCTGCTTGAAGGCATTACTCTGAGCTACAAGACTGGCTGACCCCTTCAAGCCAAGCTGGGCAAGCACCGACCAGGTTACAGTGAGAAACAACCATCAGCCATACACATCATGCACGTGCCATCATCGAACTCCATAATCACAACAAAGTAATTGGTCAACAGAGAGGAAACACAGAGGATTTTATAAAGGAATACAAATAGAGACTTCTTATAAAGCTAGGCTTCCTGTTCAAGACAAGCTTCTATTTTTAAGGGTCCAAGGGTCCTTAATATCACAGCATATTTCTTAACCAAAGACCCCTCACTATACATTAAACAGATTCAACTCTTACCAGGCAGGACAGTAACTGTAACACAAGTAAAGTAAACCAAGAGAGAGCAACACATGGCTGTTACACAGTATATTCAGTCATGGGTTTTATTCTTTTTCTATGAGCACCAACATACATACACATGAATTTTCCCAAAGTCATATCTCCTCAGCAAATGTAGCAATAAAATTTGTCACCTCCTAGGAAATGCTACTGGCAAATAAATTCAATGTCTATGGCGTTTAGGCACATCATTTCATATTTAATGTTTTAGAAGTGGATAATAATGTTCCATTTCCCTCCAAAAATCCAAATACACTAGCAATAAATGGACAAGAAAAATTAAAACTGTTTTAAGTTATACTGCCTCAACTTGGGCTTCCAGTGTAACTACTGAACTCATACCGTACCTTTGAAACAAAGATAATTAGTAACGAAATTAGCCTTACAGTTCAAATCCAGGAATGCAATCTTCCTTTAACTGTGCCAGACAATCTCATCCAAAGACATAAAATTATATTTAGGACATTTACATGCTATGTCCTCAGAGGTTAAAACAGAAATAAACAAAGGTGTCCAGAATCACAACAAGAAAACTACCACAGTCTCATATTCAAACATCACATCAGAGAGACATTTGGACATGGGAGATTCTAGGAGATTTGTATTTTTTGCTGCTCTAGAAATAACCTGGGCAAGACAATTTGAAACCAATTCTGAGAATTCTAATAGGAGATCTTACTACCAAATGGATGAGAAAATGTTTCAAATGGGTCTTTTCAGTTATTTCAAAGGGATTACTTATAATTTCAACAATACTCCTTTGGCTGAGATAACCCATAAGGGAACATGTTCTAAAAAACAAACAGAATGCAACATAATCAAAACATAGCATTTAATCTCCAAGACAAAGGCCCTGAACTTTTTGAGGAGAGAAGACAGAATTTTTTTATCTCGGTGTTTCATTGCGATTCTTATGCTACCAAAGTTTGAGAAGAATCCAAACTTTAAAGATGAAGGTTTTGGGACTTTAGCCAGTTATCTAATTAAGTGAAATGGTACGAAAATAAATAAACAAACAAATTAAATACAACTTTATCCTAGAATTCAGAAGGCATTTGGGTTTTTTTCCTGATTTCTTTCATTGTCAGTCGTAGATTTATTTTTTTTTTCCTTCCTTCAGTATATTTCCTATTGTGCTTCTCATTGGTACAAGAACACCTCCATCTCTTCTTCACCACTTCCCAATATAGTACTACCATTTTCCTCCCCAGGATTACATCAGTATCAGCCAGGCACACCGTCTTTTCACCACGTGACATTCCAGCAGACACAAACCCAGTTTCATTCTCTTCTACTAATCCCAGAAAATGTATGCAAGTACTAAAAGTAATAAGCTTCATAACTATTATTATGTATGTATGTAGCACGTAAAACCTTGGTTTTTTTCTGAACAGTAATCCTCAGAATGCTTTCCCCAGATCCCTTCCCTCCCTCTACACACCCATATTTTTCTATAAAATTAACTACAGCATTTAACAACACTTTAACTAACACATGAAGCTTCTTGCCATAACAGCTCTATAAATGCTGGTAACAGCATACAGGTGCAGTGATTTTTTTATTTTTTTAAAAACACTCATTCTCTTTGCAGCTCTTTCAGATGCATTTCCCTATCACCATGCATATATACCGACCTCAGTTATCTAGGCAGACGCTTTTGTAGATCTGGCTCAGAATGAAGACAGGAGCATTATTTTATTTTATTTAACATCACTTTTAATAGCTTGAAACATTCTCCTACAGCTCAGACACTAATATAATGACTTAGCACATGAAAATTACAGTATGAAACTGAGTCTGTCCTCATTAAGGATAGTTAAAATTGACTACTCAGACAAGAGATTTTCTTTTTTTGCTGTTTTTTAATTTAATGGAACTGTTAAAAGACTTTGAGAATTATAGGAAGATGGAATATTTTGATAATGTGTCAAACAATCTATCTCTAAGCAAAGTAGGTAATCCCACAAATTAATGGAGGCAGAAGTGTTCTCTTTTGCAACATATCAATTATTTCATTAATCTACAAGAAATTCTAACAGGTCCCTGAAAAAAAAAAAGCCAAAACAAAACACTTAAGCCATACTAATTTGAAAGATTATTTTAGATTTTTTTTGGTTCGTTGGTTGTTTTTTCTAAATAGATTAAAAGATGATAAGACAATGCTTTTCTGATCTAACTTCTAAAATCCATAGAAAACATTTTTGATCAACTGCTTTGAATCTAATACTCCACAATTTTTTCTAGTTTCCCATCTTCTATTGAACTTCTTCAATCCGTAGTTCACAGAGCAGTCGAAAGACTACCGTTTTGGAGTCCGTGAAGCACAATAGCTCAAATGATTGCTCAGACACTGACTTTATCCTCAAGGCCTTTCACTCTGCCCACTCCTCCTATTACTTCTCTCTCACACTGTATCCTGAACCCTTCAGTCAGTCAAGCATCTGTTTGTTCACTTCTCTCACATTTATGATCTCTTTCATCGGAAAACTCCCCAGACAGCCGTATATGAGTTCTGCAGTCTCCTCCTCAAGCGCCACCACTGTTGTGGGCCTGGAGGCTAAATTAATAACCCACAATGGTTACAGGGAACATCAAACATTTACTGTGAAGGGCTGATCATAGCACAGGTACTCAGAAGTTCCTGTGGAGGTACTTAGTAAATTCAACAATCATCAGCAATGCATGTATACAGCATGCAGGAACTTGCACAGCCAGACTGATAAAAATCTCCAAGTTTACCTTCTGAAGCCACAGCCCTGTAGTTGTTAAGTGCTTCTACAACTCTAAAAAAGAGCATGTTTTAACATCACAACCACTTAGTGAGGCTCTTGTCGTTGTAACACTGTATCACACAGAGCAGGAAAGATCCTTCTTCATAAGATAGCTGCAATGTTCAAGGTAGGTTAAAGCAGTAATTTCATTTTCTTTCAGTATCTGCTCTTTGGGGGGCAGTCCTGTGCCCTAGAAACCACAGTATTTACTAAGCAGACTTTTAGTAAGGACAAGGAGCATTGGACCAAGACAAAGACATAGGTTGGTTATCATTGACAAGTTCCATTCAGATGTGTAGCCCACTTTCCAAAAGCAATAGAGAAACGGGCAGTGAGTCTGCTGATCTCTGAACACTAACTGGAGGAACAGCATTTTAGCACAAAGAATTTGTTTTGCAAGATGAAACAAACACACAACTTGGACCAACCCAAGAGCTGGGAGCAGTGCCCATTTCTTGCTATTGCTAACTGTCTACCCAAAGGATGCTGGGGCTCCTTCTGGGCAGACCGAATGACCCAGAGACATGGACTTGTTTCTATGATTCTCCCAGTCAATCTCACAGGGCTGTAACCCAATACTTGACATATATATATACATATATAATATAATCTCAATCATATATATATATGATTTGGGCTGCTGCGTCAGGAATTCAAGGGACCGTATCAAAACATTGAATCCTTATTCTGTCCTCCCATCGAATATTTTCTACTGAGATCCCTGGCAGAAGCTACTTCGGCTATTGCCCGGGAGGTCACTGTTGTGCTGTGATCTATATTCAAAGTTTCCAGGTGCACAGATGTACCAGGCAGAGTGAAATAAATCATCACAAGAATCCCCACAGTTATTTTAAAAGATCAGTAGCTTCATAAAACACAGCTCATGCTCTATACTACTGCTTCCCCTTTCTTTTCTACGATGGCCTGATGGACCCAAGCACCTGCTGAACTGTCCAGCCGTTCTGCTGACGTGTGCTTAACAGACAGGAGATGTTTAATAATGCAACACAACTTGACAGCACAGCATCCCGGGAACAGGACAAAAGGAAGACAAGCAACCTGTTTGACAAGGATTGCTAATGTAGCAAAATCGGTTACACAGATTTTTATTATTCTTGGCCAAAAAATAGTTTGAAATGGAGAGACCTCAGTACAAGAGCAATCCAGGCAAATGCTTGGTAGTCCCTGACATCTTCAGGAAGGTACACACTTGTGGAGCCATGGGTCATCTTGAAACCAGTAACAGAAAGTTATTAATAAAGTAACTTCAACAGTAACTTATTTGACAATGTCTTTAACAGCGATTTACTGAGCTTATTCCACAGCTAGAGAGTGAGCCCCACTATGTTATTTTACTTTTTTTTTTCTTTCTCAGAAGATGAGTGCTTGCAAGATGTCTCAAAAACCTGCACGATGAATGAAAACGAATTATGAAATAGATTAGAATGCATTAAGCATACTGTTCTAAGTATGAACCTGCTGTAGCATTGCTACATCAAACTGCCAAAAAAAAATCCAACTAAGTCCAAAAAAGCCTCAAAAAAGCAGAGAATGTGAATGAACACCATTAAACGAATACAAAATTCTCAATCTGTACAAGAAAACTGATGTTTTCTGTCTAGTCACTGTCAGAAAGAAAGAGGTAACGATACATTTGAATTTTAAATCATTCCCATCGGACAACTTTTCATAATCATTTTATTCTCCTAGTTATCCCATTTTTTAAGTAGGATGTGAAATTACACAAAAAAAAAAGACCAGGTTCTGGCAAAGGCCAGCAAAGTCCTAGCTCCTAGGGTAATGGAAGTCACCACATGATTTTATTGATTTCACAAAACTAAAACTAATTTGGGCATGTGTCTTATTTTCAAGTCTAAACAGACAAGGTGACCTTGAGGCCCTTTCCAACTTCATCTACTATCATTATCGGTTCTATGATTACCAAAGTCATCTCTAATGCTCTAATTAAGATGCTTTTCCCACTCTAAACACCGAATTCTAAAGAGGTTCTCATTGGTCTTACATGTCTGGAATTTCTAAATGACAGAAACGCCAAATAAGATGAAAGAAGCTGGTGTGATCAGAGAGTGTCATGATTTTGAGATCACTGCCAGAATCTTGGTCCAGAAGAATGACAGCACACTATGGCCAATAAGGGTCTATTTTCTCACATTACCCTTGCTAGGAAATAATGGCACATAAGTGTAGTGACATGGGATGTCACATGCTTCTCTGATAAAGCAATGCAAATAGATATCCCAGCAGCTGGTGGATAACTGGGAATTTTGAGACATAAAAAGAATTAACATTTATCCTAAAATAGACATCAATAGATGCATTGAAACATCTGGATGTGGAATTCGTTCAGTTTAAACCGATGGAACTGAAAGAAAAACAATCAAATCTGTTATCACTTAATGAAGTAAGTAAACCTCATCACCACAGGCTAGGCTAGACCAATCTATGCATATAGGAGGACAAGTTTTAAAACAGAGTAGGTAATGTGTGCCTTCTAAATAACTTTCTGATGCTCCAAAATCATGAACAATAAAGTAGGACATGACCTGGAATGTCTTCTAGAGAACTATAGCCCAATCCTCTTAATAAGTCTGTGAATGCCCATGATGATTCCAAAGCACACCCTGAACTGTGGTTGCCGATCCTGGCAAAGGTTGTCAGACAGAAACTGAACTCAATGACAATGAACTCAAGACAAAACAAGTCTCCTCAGACACCTGAGGTACAGGATGCCACATCAGACTCAGAACCTGCAATGTAACAGCTGGATCCCATATGTTAAAAACCTCAACTAAAAGGTTCTCTGATATTGAGAAAAGCTACATGCCAGGTTACACACAGACTTTGTCCTGCTGAGCTCAAGCCATTAAAGCAAGCTGAACTCTTCACATTTGAAGGATAAAAACACGAGATCCGCCCCCCAGTTTCCAGTTCCAATGCCAGAAACACCAAAGCTTGCTTAGACCAGAGTGAATGGTGCTGCTCTAGATCCCTCCACCAGTAAGTGCAGTCCCCAACCCCAATCAGTGCACTGAAACCAAAGAGGCTCTAGGAAGAAGGAATGCACTGCCAGATGGCTTATTAACTGTCACCTGATACTTACGATGTCTGTGCTAAAGTACCACAGTCATAAGTGGATATCTTTAGGTACTGGTCTGCTTAAGGTATGATATTCAGAGAGATGTAGGTCATTCCCCTCCTAAGATTAGCTGCAGATAAGAAGGCATCTCTCTATGCATTTTACATTCTCAGTAGGCACATCTCCTCCCACGAAAGTAACTCTACCAATAGGAAACTATCTAGCAGGACATCACAAAGACAGAGTAGCCTCTGAGGGGTAGTACGTCAATGATTTGGGTTTCTTTGGGGTGGATGATTCTCATTCAAAGTTGATAAGAGATTAAATGGTCCCTTCCAACCCAAACTATTCTATGATGCTATGATATTTGATTCCTTCATCTGTAAGTTTCCCAAAAGGAGGATCTGATCAATTTCAACTGGAACCCATGGAATTGTAATGAAATAATTTTGACTAATCACACCTTCTCCCAGGTCCTGATAGCAGACATAGTGGAAAAAGAGGCCACTATTTAGTTACCGCTATTTACAGGGAATGCCAAGACTATCACCATGACACCCAGGAAAATAGAAAACATTTTGAAGCTTACAACATTTAAAAAAAAACCTATTAGTCCAAGGCCAAGAGGTCTCCAAGGCCAAGAGGTCAAGTTTAGCAAATGACTCGCAAAGTGACTGTAATCCACTGGTCAGAGTATAAAGAACAAAGAAAGGCTCCGGCAGGAAGTACAGTGAGTTTCACTTTTCCCCTTGAGGAGAGCGTGCTACTGGTCCAGGCTAGGATGCTGCAATTACAGGGTCTGATCATGGGAATTGGTGAACTGGGCTAGCAGCACTGGAGCAACCTAGCTGTGAAGAGTGGGTAGTGGGAACTACTGGGTGTGGTTAGTGGAAACTACTTCACTATGATTCCACCAGTTCACGTGAAACTGACCAAATCTTGTTTGTGAGAAACTTGTCAACTGCTGGAAGAAGGAAAAACAGATTAGTTATTTCAACAGAAACAGGAGTATGACAGGAAAATACTGGTTCTTCTACAGAGAAAGGTAAGCCAGGAGCCACTGGAAGCATTCACTGTTACAGTAAGCATTAAACCATACCTTAAGGCACTGAGAACACCATCTCATTGTTGAGGAATGCTCATATTTATGTTCCTATAAGGGTTTTCTCCTATATTACCCTGCTTTGATAGAAGTAATGTGACATTACTGAGAAAAGGTCCCATTCCTGGGTTGTGTTCCTGGCTTCCTAAAGGTCTGTGACGCCAAGGGTTAAAGGGCTGTCTCAAGAGTTAGAATCTCATTCCTCTCAATCTGCCCTATGAAAATGCAAAAGGTAGCTGAAATAGACTACATTTATATTTTACTTGCAGATTACCTTTTAAAATAAAAAATGTTAAGCCACAATAATCTCTGTATTATTTCATACTAACAAAATAAAATACTGACACTTTAAACACAACCACAGACGGAAAAAAAAAAAAAAAATAAGTGCAGGCTCAACCTTGTCTAACAAGTACAAAAATTACTTTGAATAAAACAAATTGGAGGAAACCCTAGAGCAAACCAAAATAAAATATAGCTCTTCAAAGCAGCATTGATTGTGGATCAAAGGGAAAGGCCATCAAAACTTCCCAAGCCACAATGTTTCTGCATGTCTGAAAAAGAATTAACTCAGAACAAATATGGAAATAATAGTAGGTCTCTGTTAAGCCAACAACAAAGAAATCCTTAATACCATAAAACAAAGTTATGTCAAATCTCCCATTTTTAAAGATACATGAAGCTCTTTTCACACAATGCTTTAAAATGTTATTTATAGTAACAAAAGCAAAGACTTAAGATAAAAGTCAAAGGGATTATCATCAATAGTCTAGCTACACAGAAGTTACTCTAATTTTTTGTTTCACTTGTGGTTTTCAATATGAAGATGTAATGCAAAAATACTTCTATACCTCTATATGATCTGTTTCAACTCCACTATCTTAGCAAACCAGACAAAGCAACAACCAGCTTTTGGACAGCCAGACACATTAAATAGTAACATGCAAATTAACAATTCCAATGGGCTTTTGTTGATTTTCAGGGTTTTTTTCAGCATTGGTTTCCTTAATTAATTAGTATAATTTTCTTAAAGTTTACAGGAGCAAGAGAACAACTCTTAGTTAACAGCTGGATCCTGTCAGCAGACTAGTGCAAGAAATACAAGAATTAAGGTACGAAGATTACTCACCCAATATGCACACGTCATCTGAACCCTGAGGACTCTCCATAGCATTGTAAAGCACATAGTCTTCAGTAACATAAGAAAACCTTTCTTTCAGGATGAAATTTGGAGAAAAAAAAGCAAAAATACTGGAGAGAACATCCAATACACGAAGAACCCAACAAGCACTGCTGTTCTCATTCTTGCTTTATTGTCAACTCGTGTTAGAGAATTAACTGAACTGTGTTTCAAAACACCACTTACAGGAAAGAGAAGAGGCCAATAATAAGGGCAAGCTATTAATAAATAATCCTTTTAAAATGTTACCATAAATTATCACTCTTCATAGGCAGATGTTCTATGCTTCATACATATGCTGAGCTCTGCATTCCCAAAGTGGGCAGTCTCCACTCATTTTGTTCAGGCCTCTCACCTTTTTACATCACAAATAACAAAGGATCGTGTCTGGCAGTCAAATGACAGAAGTTGGATCACTGCTACCTACTTAAAACTATTATCAGTTCTTGTGTGGCAGAGTATCCTTAGACATGTTTTGTTGTCAGCACACGGGGGATACTACAAAAAGTACTGCTTATAGTGCGTGACTCTGTTAAGAAGCACTAAGGTGTGCATCTGCCAGCCTGAAAGTGCATCCCAAGATGTCTGCTGCCTTCCAGGAGCTAAGGTCTGAGATGTTGCCAAGAGGGTGCCGCAACTTGTCAAGAGCTTGGACTACTAACCATTGCTACTGTTTCATGTGGGCATGAATGACACTGCAAGACAAAACCTTGGCAGAATCAAGGAAGACTACAAAGCCCTGGGGGTGCAAGCAAAAAGTATTGGTGCCCAATTTATCTTCTCTTCCATTTTACCAGTTAGAGGAAAGGGTGCACCCAGAAATAGAGGTATAATGCAAATCAACTTCTGTCTTTGTAGCTGGTGATATCATGAGGGTATTGGCTTTTATGACAACGGGACATTCTTCAATGCCTATAACCTGTGAGGGAGGGATGGGATCCACCTGTCCAGAAGACACAAAGGAATCTTTGGCAGCAGGCTGACCAACTTGGTGAGGCTGGCTTTAAACTGTAGGACTTCAGGGGTGAGGTCCAAGGTGGCAACGCTCACGCCATTGCAACCCACTAGGGAATAAGCCAGGCCAACCTGAGCAGTGACAGCTGTTCCTTAGGTGCCTCCCAAGACAAGAACCAGAAGACCAATCACCTCAAGTGTATATATACCAATACATGCAGCCTGGGAAACAAACAGGAGGAACTGGAGCTCTGTGCACAGTCAGAAAGTTATGATATCATAGGAATAACAAACATGGTGGGATAATTCACATGACTGGAAGATTGTGATGGATGGATATAGGCTGTTTCATGAGGACAGGCAGGGAAGAAGAGGAGGGGGAGCTGTGCTCTATGTTAAGGAGAACCTTGAATGTATAGAAGTCAACTACAGCAATTGTGGAAGCCCTATTGAATGCCTCTGGGTCAAGATCAGAAGGGTCATCTCCAAGAGGGATCTTACAGTAGGCATCTGCTACCAACCTCCAAACCAAGACGATAGGGCCAACGAAACAGTATTTGGGTCACTTAAGCAAGTTTCGGGTCAACAGAACCTGGCTCTTATGGATCACTTCAACTACCCAGACATTTGTTGGAACAACAATACAGCAGCTGAGATGTCATCCATTGAGTTCCTGGAATGTGTAGAGGACTGCTTTCTCATACAAATATTAGATGTGCCAACCAGGCACAATGAGGCACTGCTAGACTTGCTACTCGGAAACCAAGAAAACCTGCTTTGTACTATCTCGGTTAGCAATAGCCTTGGCTGCAGTGACCACAATATTGTGGAGTTTGGGATTCTGCTGAGCACGCTGAAGGTTAGTACTAAGATAAAAGTTTTAGATTTTAGAAGAGCAAACTTCAGCTCACTCAGAGCTCAGTTGTGAGGGATGCCGTGGGAAGCCTCCGTGGAGCGTAAAGGAGCTAGCAAGTGCTTCAAGAACAGTCTCCTGGAAGCACAAAAACAGTTCATCCCCTTTAAAGATAAGGGAAGTAGGCAGAGCAAGAGACCACCTTGGCTTAACTGCAAGCTTCTGAGTCTGCTCAAAACCAAGAAAGAAGTGTACCAGAGATGCAAAAGTGAGTGAACACCTGTTGAGAACTACAAGGGTATTGCCAGGGCATACAGAGATGCAATTAGAAAAGCAAAAGCTCAGCTCAACTTGAACTTGGCCAGAAATGTCAAAAACTACAAGAAAGGGTTCTTCAGGTATGTAAACAATAAGCAGAAACAGAAGGAAAATATTAGCCCACTGTTAAGCAGGTGAGGTGAATTAGTCAGCAACAACACTGAAAAGGCAGAGGTTTGCAACACTTTCTTTACCAGCACTGTTTGGCCCTAGGCCTCAGGAACAAAAATCCAGGCTGATGCAAACACAGACCCACCGTCAGTGAAGGAAGAGTAGGTATGCAAACTATTACAGGAGCTTGACCCCTACAAATTGATGGGCCCCGACATTATCCACCCAAGGATGTTAAGAGAGCTGGCTGACATTGAGGTCCCTCTCCATAATCTTTGAGAAGTTGCAGAGATCAGGGGACGTCCCAGAAGACTAGAAGAAGGCTAATGTCACCCCCATCTACAAGAAGGGCTTAAAGGAGGATCCTAGAAATTACAGGCCCATCAGTCTTACTTCAGTTCCTGGAAAAGTTACGGAATGAATCCTCCTGGGGTCTATCACAAGTCAAATGAAGCACATGATTGGGAACAGCCAGCACAGATTCAGCAGGGGCAAATCGTGCTTGACAAACCTGATTGCCTTCTACGACACAATAACCTGCTTGGTTGATATGGGGCGAGTGGTAGACATTGTCTACGTGGATTTCTCCAAGGCTTTTTACATGGTTCCCCACAGCCTCCTCCTAGGGAAACCAATGTGTTACAGTCTAGAAAAGTGGTCTGTGTGGTGGGTGGGGAACTGGTTGACAGGCCTCACCTAGAGGGTGGTGGTAAACAGCTCCTTTCCAAACAGGCAACTGTCACAAGTGGGGTTCCCCAGAAATCGATATTGGGCCCAATGCTGTTTAATATCTTCATAAGTGATATGGATGATAGGATCAAGTGCACCCTGGTGAAGTCTGCCAATAATACCAAACTGAGTGGGGAAGTGGACACTTTGGGAGAGCCACACTGCAGGAAGACCTGGATAGGGTGGAAGGCTGGGCTAACAAGAATCTTATGAAGTTCAATATGGAAAAGTGTAAGGTCTTGCACCTGGGAAAATATAATCAAGGAGTGCAGCACTAGTTGGGATCTAACCAGCCGGGGAGCAGCTCTGTGGAAATGGGCCTGGGGGTCCTGGTGGCCAACAAGCTCAATATGAGTGAATAGTGTGCTGCAGCAGCAAAGCAAGCCAACAGGATGCTGGGTTGCATCAACAAGGGCATCACCAGCAGAGATAAAGAATTCATTATGCCACTCTACTCAGAGCTTCTCAGGCCACACCTGGAATACTGTGTTCAGTTTTGGACCCTGATGTGCAAAAGAGATGTGGACAGGCTGGAGAGGGTCCAGAGAAGAGCCACAAAGATGACCAAAGCATTGGGAAGCCTGCCATATGAGGAAAGGCTGAGAGAACTGGGTTTGTTCAACCTTGAAAAAAGAAGGCTTAGGGAAGACCTTACTGCCATATTCCAGTATTTAACGGATTGATACAAAGAAGATGGAAACTACCTTTTTATAAGAATTCACATGGAAAAGACGAGGGGTAATGCGTACAAATTAATCCTGGGAAGATTAGGATCGGTCACCAAAGGAAATTTTTTCACAGTGAGAACAATCAGCCATTGGAATAATCTCCCCAGGAAAGTGGTGGATTCACCAACATTGGACACTTTTAAGATTCAGCTGTACAGGGTTCTGGGCCTTCTTGTCTAGACCGTGCCGTTGCCAAGAAAGGTTGGACCAGACAATCCTTAAGGTGCCTTCCAACCTGGTATTCTATGATTCTATGATTTTTCATTTTGATATTTTTTATGCACTATCTTATGTCATTAAATTATTGAGGCAGAATTCACTATTTCAGTACTTCCAGCAGCTGCATGAGAGTCCTTGTAAGTTTAAGAACGGATGAAACTAAACGGATGTGAGTTTTTTCAACTGAAAGGAATCATTACAAATTGCTTAAACTACTCAAGTGTTTAACCTTTCTATTCAATTTTTATGAGCTCTACGTATGAGCAGAAAACAACAATATGGTTTCACCAAATGAGGATCAACTGAAAGACAGAGAAGAGACAGGATGTTTCTCCTCATTCCTTTAAATATTTTCTTTTGTTCTCTTTTTTTTAAGTGTTCTATCTTAGTTTATCAGACACAAAAAGCTGAAAACTGGTATGGAGATAATGCCCAGGTTGTACATAAGCATTGCTGTAGTGTGCTGCAAAGTACAAAGTGAGTTGACATATTGGGTCTACATCAAAGATATGCCCTTTGGCAGGTTGTAAAGACAGATTGCAATTTTGTCCATAAAAAAGTGTGTTCTACAAAATGGGTACTGTAACATGAACTGTTAGTGGTATGCCACCATTCCACTGATCCTGCACATGCGTTCATTTCTCAGGAATGCTTGTAAGCTGCGCTATGCCTTGCCCTAAGATAAGCAGACTTGCATGAGGAAAAAAGCAGCGTGTCGCAGACTGAAAGATTCTACTCTCTGCAGGAGGCTTCTTCCACAAAATGTAAGTTCCAATACAGGACATGCCAGTGGCTCCTGTTTTACTGCCTGTACCACATACGTGGTATGTACGGCAAGAGCTGAATATAATGGGAGTCCTTTCCTGCTTATGTTTTAAAAATTAAGGGAACAGCTTGAAAAAACACTGCATTGCAGGAACTTAAGTTTTCAAAGACCCTTTAATAAAATACCAAGAAAGAGCAAATGCAACACTGTCAGTTTGGAGCCTCACGACTTGGACTTACACATTACAATGTATTTTAAGACTATCATGTAATGTATTTTTCTAAAGTATTTCTGCTTCTTTCATTATGAATGTGGGAAATGGAAAGCTGTGTAATGATTTCAGGCTCAAGTCCAGTTTTTGTACTCCTTTTTATCCATAACTATTACATGGTACATTATGAGTTCCAATATAGATTGAATATAGAGACATGACCATATCCATTTCTCTCATAATTACTGTGAGAGAAATAGTAATAGAGAGTGAATGAGGCAAAAGTGTAGCCACAGAAGGAAGATGATTTTATGACTATGAAACAGAACTACTACGGAGACGCTGTTGGTACCATAACTGCCTCTCCCACAGATTTTCTGCACAGCTTTGAGTAAGGTACTTAATCTTTGCATGCCTCAACTCTGCATGGGTAAAGCAGAGGTCAAAATACTTAACTTCATAGGCATGTTATAAGTATAGAAACATTTGAGTTTGGGAAGCTACTGGGTGTTGCTAATAATAGCTATGTATGTACAATTGAAACATAAAAGAAAAATATATTTTAGCACAGAGTTTGAAAGCTTTGTACAAAATTAAGTATGGCACCTCACATCAAACAAAGCAAATAAAAAATCAGCAGCTCTAGTGAGTGAACTTGAAGTACCTGGGAAACTGGCACGCAAGTATGTAATTTAAAGTCTAGATTGTAATATATGGACATGCACAACAGAGGGGAAAAAGCAATGCCAGCAATGTTACCTCTGTCATTTCATACTTTTTAGCATTTCATTTTGAAAGCCCAATATTGTTGTAATGTAAGGGCTTCTGTAGAAAATTTAACACGTAAATATCCATACATTTGCTGTATGTGTTAATTCAACCTCTTGTTCCTAAAAATAATTCCACGGCACACAATTTTACAACATATTGATCTAGGTAACTCATGAGTCGTTTTTTGTGAGTAGATATCAATCACTTCATTGTTTACTTGGCGTTGGAAAGAAATTGATTTAATCAAACCTTGCAGTAATACATTATTGATGTATCCCAAGAAAACGAAGTCATAATGAACCATCAGGGTCCTAACATAAAACACTGTAAGGAGTGGCAATTTTGGCTTCAGTCTTTCATTGTGATTTGCAAACATATGTCACTACACAAGTAAAGCCCTGTGCAAGACTGTAGCTGGTCTGAGCTGCACTAGGTATCATTCACATAATAGACTTGGGACAAGTTCTCCATAACTTGTCAACGCCATAAGGCTCGACAAAACCACACCATGGACCTTGTGTATCTCCACCATTTATATACAGAAGTGTATCATTTTTACTTGACTTTAGCAAATTGTGACCCTTCTAGGGGAAGCGTGAGGTGATGTGACATCATGAAAATAAGAGACAGTCTTAGCCCTTCTCCTCAGCACTGGCTCAGCCTTTGTTCTCCAGAAGCTTTAAACTTTTCCATACATTGGACCACATGGGAATAGCAATTTTACTCGATACACAATAAAATTCCTTTATGCACATTTGTCAAACAAAACACAGCTTATAATGGCAACTGCAGCAGCAACTTGAAAAAGTTAGAATAGCATTTAACATATTTTATGGACTTTGAATACATGTTGCCAGTTTAAAGCATGGAGAAACAAGTACTGTAGCAACACACACTGCCAAAATTATTTTGGCAAAGGTGAGCATTTTACTGCAGTTAAACTTTTGTTACAATCGTCAGAAATAAGAGAGGACAATAATGACACTGCATCAGAATGTCTTCACTGAAGCAGCATCATTACAAGATGTTGTAGGACGTACAATGAGCCATATGAGAATTTAGCACTGACCACAAATATGAGAATACCTTGGTACAGCTTACAGAGACATCTATAGGTAGTGTCTGTCTAATACCTTATAATTATTTACGTAGGAGAGAGAGGCTGAACTTCCTATGAAGGAATTCATACCACAAGGTGAAAACATTTTTACAAGAAATGTGCTTTACAACTAAGCAAGTAATAGTAATAAGATATCAATACCCGTTACCAAAAACAGACGCACCATTAGCACAGACGTGTTACTTAAGCAAGTAAGTTCGGATCAGAGATGTATAAAAGACAAAATTAGTGCAGATACAAAAGGCAATAACCAGCAGCCTGTCTTTCTAGCTTTGTCATCTTTCTACACACCCAACTGAAGCTGAACCAGACCCAACTTTGCAGAAGACACACATACAAACGTGTACAATCATACATGCTGTATTGTGCATAACTATTTGTTGTAAAATTCCTAGAATGCAGAGAACCCATACATACTCTGAAACTGAAAAACAACATAAACAATGCAGTCTATTACACTTAGCAAACAATAATACGGAATCATGAAAACAGATACAGTAGGGTAAGGGTGACAGTTTCTTAATGAAGTGGGAATGGACTAGGTCTCCAGAGCCACAGAGCCGTTCCAGAAGCGGGTTCGATTGCCCTGGATATTTCTCTGCTGAGTGGGGGAAGTAGAGAGGGTGAAGGGAAATCCCAGGACAGAGTTCTCTCTAACGTCCTCGCCCCTCACCCTCCTATCCGCACTAAAGGGATGAAAAGGCAATTCCCAGATATTTCACTTTTCTCTAGAATTAAAAGGAGAGATTTTCGTGGGATATCTGATGCATGAACTTGCAGAGATAGAAACAATCCCTGGGTATTCACACACACACACATGCAAAAAGAAGAAAAGAATAGGCATTTCCTCACACATACACCGAAGAAGGGATGTAGCTATTTCTCCTCTGCAGGCGGGGACGGGAGGAGAGCGGGGGGCTGCCTCTACCGCCAGCTCGGGCTCAGCCACGCTCGGAGCGGGCTGCCCCGGCCCCGCCGGGGGGAGGCAGCCCCTCACCGGCACCCCCGTACACACACACCCCGAGGCACGCCCGAGCCCCCCTCACGCTGGGGCACCCCGGCCTCTCCCGTCACGCACCAACTCGCACACGCACAAGCTCCCTCCCGCAAATCCTCGCACACGCACTCCCGCACCCTCCCTCTCACACGCACTCCCGCACACGCACCCTCTCACACTCACGCTCCCTCACACTCCCACCCCCTAACACTCACTGCCTCACACTCACACCCCCACTCCCTCACGCTCACACAGGCACCCCCTCACGCTCACACTCCCCCACACTCGGTCACACTCACAGGCACCCCCTCACGCTCACCCACTCCCTTCACACACACAGGCACCCCCTCACACCCACGGTCCCGCACACTCACAGGCACCCCCTCGCACTCACACACTCCCTCACACCCATAGTCCCTCACACACGCAAGCACCCCCTCACATACACTTCCCCTCACACACTCCCTCCGCTCACACACACACAGGCACCCCCTCCCATACTCCCCTCACACGCCCCTAGGCACCCCCTCCCACACACTCCCCTCACGCACTCACACTCCCCTCACACTCACAGGCACCCCCTCACACACACTCATACTCCCTCTCACACTCTCCCTCAGTCTCCCTCACACACACACACTCTTCCCCCCTCCCTTCCTCTCTCCCTCCCTCCCTCCCTCCCTCCCTCACACGCACGCTCGCCCCAACGGCCCCAACCGCCGGCAACAAAGCGGCGGGCAGCGCGCCGGGCTGGCGGCGGCGGGACGCGCGCGCCGCGCGCGCGCGCACACACACTCACACTCACACACACACACACACACACACACACACACACACACATACACCCGCACGCACACATACACACAATGCTGCCGCGGCACCTACCAGGCGGGCAGCCTCGGCCCAGGTGCGGTCCTTCTTCTTCCTCTTGTCTTTCATGTTTGCATCTCATTGAGGTGGTTCGGGGGGGGGGGGCGGGGGGAGGGCGCACCGGGGGGGCGGGGGGGCCCGGAGGGGTTCCGCACGGACAATGATACGGTGACACCGAGCTCTGGAGCCCCCGGGGCGGGAGGGGCGGGGGAGGAGGAGGAGGAGGAGGAAGAGAAGGAGGAGGAGGAGGAGGAGGAGGAGGAGGGGAGAGGGGGCCGGGCCGGCTCGGCTCCCCGCAGCGGCGGCAGCGGCACAGCTGACAGCTTGAGGGATGCTCCGCTACGCTCACAACAATGCACTATGACGTCACGCGGGGGAATGGCGCCCGCACCAAACATCCCCGCGGCGGCGGCGGCGGCGGCGGCCGCCCTCGCGAGGAGGCCGCCCGAGAGCGTTCCCGCCGCCGAAGCCTCGCGAGAGCGGCCGCGGCGCCGCGCTCCCCCCCGCCAGCGGGGCCGGGGTCGGCGGGGAGGGGAGGGGAGCGCGGCGGGCGGGCGGGCGGCGGGGCCGCACTACAACTCCCGTGGTGCAGCGCGGCGGGCGGGGCGTCTCCCCGGGGGACGCGGCGCTGAGGGCGCTGCCGGGGCGGGGGCGAGGGCGGCCGGCGGTGGCGGTTGTTCTCGTTGGCGCCGGGGTTGCGGTGGGGTGTCTTGCGCCGCCCGCAGCTCTCCCCTGTTTCACCCCGAGAGCGCGTTCGGTAAACCCAGACGAAAATAGGGCCCGGTCGTCGTTCAACCCCCCACGGCGGGCGACCTCCTCGCTGGCGCTTACTTACTGCTGGGGCTGCCCGGGGCGGCGGTGGCCGCGGCGGTGGCCGCGGCGGTCGCCGGCCGTGCCCTCCTCGCTTGGTGCCGACCCTCGGTTGGTGCCGAAATCCGGCAAACCAGACCCCGGCCGGGTCGGTGCCAGCTCGGAGGGGTCCCGCGGCGGCGGCGTTTCAACTCCTCTTCGTGTCGGAACAGGAAAGAACATCTTGTTCCAGTGTAATCAAAGGAGTTGGATGTGCTGCGCCCGTGGAACTGCTGGAGGATGTTTTCTTTTATTGGGTGACCCAGGATTGAGATACCCACCAAAGGCAGAGCGAAGGACTTGGCGCACCTTTCCGAATTGCAGGATATTGTGGTGTGGGTTTTCTCCCCTGCTTCCTCCCTCCCCCAATTATTAAAATACATTTGGAATACTACCGAAACATATTTGGCATTTGTTGATCAGACTGAAGTGAGTTAGAAGTTACTCAAGCTTTTGTGTTCTCCATCTGTTCAGTCCCTGCTCCCTCCGTCATCCTATTCCCAGCAGTACCCCTGTTGCGCCTTGCCTTCTTGCCTTTGGTAACATTAAACCTTATTTTCCCACAAATGTACAGTTTACTGGGGGGAAAAAAAAATCATTCCCAGCTACCACAATGCTCAGTCTGTTTTATCTAGAAAAGGGCTGGGGGCAGTTCCCGAGGAAGCAGAAGCAGCGACCTGATAGCATTCGCAAAACTCTCTCAAAGAGCCCTCAGATGGGGTACGGTGTTCCAGCTGCAGATGCATCTCGCTTTTCCTCCTCATCTTTATGCTCTAATTGGAAATGATACATGGAAAATAACTCTTTACCACGACATGTTTCCAGATTTCATAGTTCGTTCCCACTTCAATGAAAATACAAATATTAATGAAAAAAAAATTCTATTAAAACAGCTGCTTCTAAATTTCATTTTGATTCCAGACTCTATAATATTGATCAGAGGATTTGAGTATGCCTCAGAAATGTTATTGAGAAAAATGTTGTTGCAACTGGATTATTTCAGGTTCAACAGGGATAGGCTGTGTAAAAATTTTTACAATCATCCAGTTGTCGAAACAGCTACATATTCATTTGTTATTTACTGAATAACTTTGTCACTTTAGTAACATTTAGAAGGGAAATGTTTGCTATTACGATCACTTCTTTGTCTATGTTTTGTTTCGTTGACTTTGCTTTCTGCCTTTTATGTCTCTGTCCTACTTCCTTTTTCTTTCTTTTGTGTTTCTTTGCCTTTAGTAACTTTCCGTTCCTACACCATATAGGCTTCATTTGCATCTCATCCCCCATGGTAAAAGTCTACATCTTTAGTAATTTAAGTACCTCATTAAAACTGCCTTCGAAATACCATAATTGTTTTCAGTATTGAAACTACAACAAAACAAAAAAGCATAGGGAAGTTTATCAGTCACTCCCATCAGAAGTGGCTGTTTCAAGACTGAAACAAATGTTCTGCATTAGTTCCCCATCTGTTCACAGGTAGATGATGATCTGGTGGTTGATCCAGTTGCTTCACATGCATAGCATGAACTGAACCTCTGTTACTCAGGAGAGCTCTGGTGTTGCAGTATTGGTGATGGACAGAGGAGGATATTTGTCAGGTAAAGAGAAGTTCAGGGACCCTGTAAAGCTAATCTGACTTTGAGGGGTTTTTTGTTGGTTTGATTGGTTTGTGCTATTGTTCACAGCAGTCAGGATCGCACTTTCATCTGGTATTTCTATGGACACATGGAATAATCTTTGTAGTTACGCATCCTTTCTGTTCAGCTGGTGAAGAAATTGAACCAGTGTCTGTGCTGCCATTTAATTCATTTGCATCATTTCTACCAAGTCCAGGTGCTCCTAAGTTCCTTCTGTTGTTCACATGCAAATAGTTGGAAATCATATAGTTAATGGCACTGACTTTGCTGCAGAAAGAAAACCATTTATGCTGTTTGCTGTATCAGAGCTGAGAGACAGTGTGCATTCTGTATGCTTTCCTGATGAAAAAAAAAAAAAAAAAAAGAATCTGTGCTCCTGAAAGGAAAGATTAGTTTTCTGTAATGAAAGTTTTATCTGAATCCTATAAAGATTGTCAGCATACAGAAAAACCAAGTGACTCAACAGAACAATACACTGCTGCTTTAAGGCAGTGAAAAATCATGCCTAAGTCTGGAAGCACAACAGAAAAAGGTCAAGTTCAGCTTATGGAAGAAAGCATTTCCTATTGATTATAGATAGTATTTACTGCATGAATTGGATCTGGCACTACAGGAGATCATAACTGTTGCTACTCTAACTGAATTGACAATAGCAAAATTGAGAAATGGTGAACTATTCGAACTGCAGACGCTGGAACTATGACTAAAAGCTCAGCATATGTAACACATATATGTGCATATATGTGTGTGTGTGTGTGTAAATATACTACTGCTGCCTCCACAGCACATTGTAAGAGAGCTGTAAACCTGCAAATACTGCAGAAAGATGTTATATTAAAATATATCATTAATGCCTACTTAAGCAATATTTATGTGACGTTACAGTTCCAGATGTTACTGTTTTGACGACAGATAGAAGCAGCTATTTATTATGAATGCATTTGTGTCCTGTTACTTTTTTCTTGCCGTATGCTACTAAAATAACATTGGACACTGGCTTCTGAGTTTCAGTACTCAGTGAATGCATTTACCTGCAATGCTATAGAAGTTTGACACTTGATATATCTAGTGAGCTACCCGAAGAACATTGTTCTTGTTTCCTGCATATAAAAATTACTTTTGATACATACTGTGGAATTCTTTATTGTGTACAGTAATATTCCTCTTAAGCAGAAATCTGTGACCTGCACTACCTATGCAAATATATATATATATGCACATTGTTTGAATACAATGAAACACTGCTGCAATACAAATTCCAGTTTCAGCTGTTACAAAAGAAATAGTATCAGCTATTACATGGAAATGCCGTATGTGTGCAGGAGGATTTATTCACAACATGACAATTCAATCTAATGTGCCACTTTTACAATGGAAATTATATTCTCTACAATTGAATGAGAGATGCTGAGTCACAAGATAATTGAAAAAATAGCCAAGAATGATACTAATGGAGACACTGCGTTTTCTGAATTAGTTTCAGCACAGTGGTGACCAAAAAGCAAACCAGAATCCTTGGTTTCGTGTGGACTTAGGGAAGTCAAACAAAGCCATTGTGAGTGACAGTTAACCATTTACAGATACTGATGTCATAGGTGCAGAGTATGTTTTCTACTCTTGATTTAAAGAATGCATATTACCAAGTGTTCAGACAGCATGAATTTCATAGCATTTATTACACTTCATGGACTTTTCTCTTTTAATCATATGCCATATGGACCTGAATCAACATCCAGAGCTTTTCAAATATGTTAATATTTCTTAATAACAAGCCTGGAATCTAGTATTATCTGGATGATGTTACTGTATTTGGAAAGACTCCTGAAGCTCATGAAAAAACCCTACAGGCTGTACTTCAACATGTCAATACAGGAGACCTGAAGCTGAATTTTACTAAATACTAAATCAGATGCATGGTAGTGTTTTCTGGAGCACATCATCTCTCCATCAGGACTGGAAAAGGTTGTAGAACATTTAGAAGGGCTCAATCTTCCCAGGAAAAAAATTAAAAAGAATTACAACCATATTTTTCAGGTCTCAAATCAAGGTATACATTCTATTCCTAACTGTGAGGTGTTTGTAGAACTATTAAGAACAGTACATTGCAAAATCTAAAATTTACCTGAGGCGTATCTGAAAATAGCAAATTTTCAAACAATTAAAGCTTTGACTGTGAATAGCCATAGTGTAGGCTTCATTGTTCACCGTAGTTGTCATTACTTTTGTCTCAGACCAGGAATGACCAACTACTATAAACATAGGGCTATTTCCTTTACTCCCTCATGGCCCTCTGGCAACCATATAAACACTCAGGTCTTTTTTATGGCATTGCAGCTGAACTAATAAACCTGATTGCAGCTAACCTGGGGTCCGCTTTGCCCTCCCAACGGATGAGCAGTGGTATCCCCAGCGTGGAGAGCCTACCAAGCAGTCACCTTCCAGTCAAACTGCCTTCCACGGAGCACTTTCCCAGGTCATGCTGGGCCATCACTTTCTCATCCTAAGAATATGGAGCCACTTCTCCCCAAATCCATGGGGACAATTTCTAAGAGAAGACCGTTGTGTTTGAACCATGAACAGCTTACAAGATACCATAAAAGTGCCAGAAAGAAAACATTTATTTGTGCGTATACGACAAAAGAGTAGGGAACCTGCCTCTGAGGCATTACACTCCAACTGCATACAGATCACACCTCCTGGCAGTTCCGTTAACGACAGAAAGACTCAGAAGAACAGGATCTGTCTGCAGATGGCTAGCAAGATTACTTTCATTTTTATATGACACAGTTTAGTCAAATCAAAAACACAGCATCTGATAGTTTATCTCATCTGCGCTTTTTTAGATGCTTATCTAATTGATTATATGGAAGTTGTTGTGTGGATTATAAATATGTTTGCTGCAATTACATGAGAAAAATTTAAAGCTGTTTTCTTGTAGTGTCTGATTTAGCAGAAATTATATATCCTCTAGAAGGCAATTCAGGAATTCCAAATGCATGGATGCTATTTCAATACCATGTTTCAGCCTACAGAATGAACTTCACCCACAAGATAGGTATGTAATAAAATGTCACCCCAAGTTATATAGCATTTTAAGGAATTGTGAAGGTGTCCCAGAGGAATTACAAGCAAAATTTATATATCATGCTCATGGTAAGTCTGAAGTTGTCAGAACAAACCAACAATTACAGGACAAGTACTAGTGGCCAGAACTTGATATGAAGGACTGAAGCTTCCCTAAAATCACTTACCATGCATACAAGTGACTCATGCAGTAGCATTACAGCCTACCCCTTACCTTTTTTTGTCCATGAATGACTGACATCACAGCCCCTTTGGGCAGTTACTCTAGGTATCTAGCTATCTTTCTGTGATAGATGACATCATAAAATGACCAAACAGAGCATTTACATTGTGTGACTTCTGCTGCTATAATCACTTTCCTGTCTGTTTTCAGCCAAGAATTAAAGCTGTAAGAATTAGTACCATTTAACTTCTTAAAACGTGCAATTTTTCTGGGAAAATCTATGTAAAAGGTCATCATCAAGTTACCTTAAAGCCAATGAAAAACTAGAATGCCATGTAATCACATAAATAATTTCCTAAACATAATGCCTGGAGAGCTACACATGCTGAGTTAAATGTTACTAGGTTGAGGATCTCTAAGCCTGCTGTAGTAGTACAATCAGATAAAAAACACACAGTCCAACAGCATGAAAGGTAATAAAGATCATTGTTGTACTTGGGATCTGCAATTCAAATTTGGCTTTGTAAGTGCAAAACCCTGGAATCCTCTGAAAAGGGGAGTCAGAGTTTATGTAGTCTCTCAAGCTCGTTGGGGGAAAAGGACTACATACATATAAGCTGTCTTTGGGATAAGTACACACCTGCTTGCACCTGCTTGCCAAGGGCAACTTAGAAATATTTTGAATTGTTTGCGCATAATAGATGACTTTCCCTTACTTTCTCTGCATTACAAGACGAATGAACAAGATCGTCTGGTCAGCCTTCTTCTAACCGCTGATAACTATCTGCACACATCAGAAACTTTTAGATAACAAAAACATAGCACAAAAATAAAACGTTGGTTTATTAACACCGCGGACTTCTTAAAAAGAATACGGTCAATGCAGTATTGGTGATAAACGGCAGAGGGCATTTCTCAAATGCGCTGATGCGATAAAGCGAATTCAGCGTGGGGAATCTCTTTGTGTGCTTAGTCTAGGCTCTTGCTGTAGATATGGCGGTGTTTTTTCTCCTTTGCAGCTACAGAAACAACCATCGCTTATACCCCACTGTATACGATACTTCGTCACAGGTCAATAAACACCTCTGGTTTAGGTGTATTATATTACGTTTCTCTACTTGAGCTGTGCTGACTCTGCAGGAACAATAACCATCTCCTCTCCTGAAGTTAGCAGAGGAATCTACGCGGGCTTGGGGCACTTCTGCTGATTAAGGCCCTGGCTCTGCCAGAGACCCCGTTCATGCCGATGCTTGCCACATCAGTGCCATTTTACATAATAACTTTGTTAGCTATTTAAATCAAAGCCAAATAAAACAGTTATTCAAATGACAATATTTCATTACTATCATATAAAAATATATGTTTTGTAATCTCGGTCAGGGACTGATCCTTGGCAGTGTGTTTGTAGTGTGGCTACCACATCAAACATTGGTCTGTAGACATCACAACAATAACAATATAAATATATTTAAGATAAAATTATGCACATTTGACTTATATACTCTTTTTGAACTGTTAAATAATAAGTTTAAAAATTCTGTGAGTATCACACAAGAAACCGAGAGTCTTAACTAAAAACATACTAGTCAGAACAATAAGGTTAAAATTTTTAATGTCAGAGTATTTTGTGCTTGATTTCTTCAGTCATTCTTCTGTTTTCACCCTTAGCTACCGTCTGCCATATCTCTCAGATAAACTTATGCCCACAATAGGACATCCCAAATTTTGTTCCTGTGAGCCATCCATTTTCTATAGTCCATCCATTCAACTGCAGAACACTTATATTCAGACCTTTAAGAAATAAATAAAATTAATATTAAATTAAATTAATATTTGTTATACTATTTTACGTTTTCTAAGAAAGAATTTCTCACTATAGCTAAGAAGTATATCTTTCATTTCTATTCTGTTTATTATAGGCTACAAAACCAACTTAAAATTTATTATCAATTCTGCGTATATGACACTTCACACTTTAGTTGGCATGTATTGGCCCAATGATATTCCAAAGTTTAAAACAAGATGAAGTCTAAAGCCTTTGCTATTCCGGGATCTATACCCTTTTCAGTTTAAAATATGGAAGCAGCCCACTGAAGTTCATGAGAATAGTTGTGTGAAGGAAATGTTTAAACACTAGTAGAACCAGGCTTCCAGCATGTCAGCAGGTAATATATGTATTGGAAACTATTTGGTTGGATTGCAGAGGGCACATGGAGGAGACATACGTGCGATGTCTGGATCTGCTGCTTCTTTCTAAGTTATTAAATAATCAAAAGTGAGCATAGCACTTTCCTAATATGCCTAGCTGATCTTGTAGTAAGATACAGTGATAACTTACAGAAATTAATTTTTTAATTTTCTAAATTCCAGGTTTTTTTTAAAGCATCCTTGTAAAAATGTGAGTTTATGAAGTTAATCCTGGCTTAAGAAAGTTAATTTAAAATAACCACTCAAAAATAAATTAAACACACCCTCAGATGATTTGGTATATTTTTCTAGAAGAATTAGCACCTATGGATGCTCACTGTCAGTACCGCAAGTTACCTACATAACTACACTGGGTTTTATATGGCCATTGGGAAGTTTATGGATTGGAAACACTTTCACTAAATTATGAAAAGTTACTGGAGGGCTAATTTGGAAAATTTAAGGATTTGCATGGCAGATGACTCCTCTTTTCAGAACCTGAGGTTAGGGCAGGGACAGGAAGCAAAGGTTACAAGGCAGATTATAAGTAAGTGTGCAATTTGTAATAAAGGTTTGTGGACTGTGAGCTTTTTAGATCAATCACTTCAAATAGCTGGCTTTTAGGTTATACTCAATAATTATAAGGGAGAGAGCCTGTAAGGAAGTTATTTTGGGAAATGAAAGAATATAACACATGTTATTAACAAGAAAGTATCACTTCTGGTCAGCTGCTTTTATAGCTGACGAGTTTGGTCTACTCTATTTGCATTTAAGAGACGATTAAAATAATCTTACAATTTTTCTGCATTCATCCTGCTAGAGTTTATAGAAAAGGAAAGAAAATAGTTACATATAATTACTGCAAATGGTTTCCAAAGAATAATATGCTGCATGCACAACATCTACCCTGCCCTGATGAAGGCCAGCCATTTACATGCACATGGGAGAAGTAACTGAAAATAAGACCTTTTTATACAAAAAGGAGAAACTGGCTTTCTTGATTTGATTTAAAAGATCTAAATTGGTTATTTATAAAGAACAAGGTAACTAGTTCAAGGAGTGCACTGTAAGAATTTTTCAGAGCATACGACAATGTTCTATATTAATAAGCACTGTGGGGCTGAAAATATCACTTACACCAATCCAGATATAATAATATTTCAGGTAGATAAATTGGAGTGTTACAGCTCAGCAGCAAAACGCCTACTGTAAACCTTCCTTAAACAAAACACTACATATGCTGGCTAAATTCTTAGATGGAAATTTGCCATTGAGCAAGGGGCCAGCTCACAACCTAGGCATCATTTACATGGCATGCTGCATGGCAGTATGCGTTAGCTATTATGCAATGGAATCCTATAGCAAAAACACAAAGATGTGTTTTTAATTTACCACCTGACAGAGATTACTGCTATTTTTCAGATGATCGGTACTCACTAAGCAGCCCAACCACATACGCTGCAGCTGCATCCAGTTCCAGGTCTATTCAGCCTATAATTAAACGTGTCCTTGCAATTTGAAAGAAAAATTGTTCATTTTCAGTTTTCCAAATCAGGAGTAGTCTAAGGTTACAATGAAGTATGCAACGCTTTTCCTCTAATTAACTCTTTTGAAGACCTGTTCTGTAAACATTTACATGGAGGATTCATTTCATGAATCCATGAGGTCATCATAAGAAATATTTCTCAAGCTTACAGGCCAAAAAGAGGCTAAGATGCCTGAATCAGACTCATGCAGAAATGCCTTAATCCAAAGTCACAAACCCCAAAGCTTTTCCCCAAGATTTTTCTTGCCTGGAAATGCCTGGAAAGTCCCGTGGAACCTGCCTGTCGTGCTGCCCATTCTATGCATTCTTGCTACCACGCTGCTTCTGTGCCCGCTTTCTGTGAGCAGCCAGGCAAGGCACCTAAAACTCTACCTTAAAGGTAATAAGCAGAATACGATGGGACTCCTGGTGACATTTAGTGATGTACTGAAAGAAAATTATCTACTTGTAATCAAAGAATTTAGCAAGGTGCCTACCACTCCTTCTCTTAGGTATTGTCTTATTTACTTACTGTAATGTTGTGGTTATACTTTTAAATGACTGGGTAAGCTAGCTAGAATATACAGATTTTCTTTGATAAGATCAAGTTTCACTTAAAATTACTCAAGCTTTAGTCTTGTGGTTATCCATACATTATTAAATCATTTTTTTCTTTTGGCATTTCCTCTGTGGGGAAGAGATTGGAACAAGAGTTTCAAGTTCCAAAATAAATGGAGGATGGGTATTCTGGTCTGAACAAGAAAAACTGTGGTCGCTGTAGTCAGGATTGTGAACCAGATTTGGTTTAAAAAAAAATCATGTGTGAAATCCCACGAGGCATGCAAGAAGGATAATGTTCAAATTGAGATGCTGCACCATCACAGAAATTGTACGCTCAGATCCTGGCTCCGCTCCCTCTTTGAATCCCTGCAAGTCAGTTGCTTTTTCTCTAGCACAGTTCTCTGTCTCTAACTAGCGATATTAATATTTCATTTCTTCCTCCATTTGTCTTCCTTGCTTATTCAAATTGAAAGCTTGTCAGAACAGGGACTGAAAATCTCTTGGTATGTATACATCATGAAATAAAGTGGAAACATGATCTTGGTTTGGTGTCTCAGGCTACCATATGAAAGAATTTATATATATATTTGTATATATATTAAGGTAAATGGCAGTTGTATGATATTTGAAAAATACAATTTTCCCAGCATAAAATTATTACTCACCTTTTTTTCCATATAGATATCTAGGGAAAGCCAAATGTTGAAATGTGGTGTGTGAATAGTCCACTCTGTCAGACTGAGTGGGAGAAAATTGTCAGCTGGCCAATGACAGCGGCTTTCTGGACATTTTGCACAACTGGAACATTGCAAAGATATGAACCAGCAATAATTTTATCAGACTGCAAAACTGACTGAATTTGGCAATTCTGTACAAAGAAGTTTCAGCACAGATGCAAACATAAGAATAAATCATTATACTAGCGGCTGTATATCCTTTCTAAGGAGAATTTTCTTCCTCTGTTTTTAAATAAGAAATATTAATTGTATGGCTGGATCTTTTCTTTTCTAATAATTCCATTTTCTGAGGAGTTCAAGACTCTGAGAATGGTGAGGTAAATTGTCATACCTCTGTTCAGTTGCAAACGGCCCCTTAAACTCATATCTTCTCAGCTGTCACAATTTCGTGACCGAAAACCACAAACCCAAACATTGTTAAATATAGTCTAAAAGCTTAAATTCAGGTGAAGCTGGTCAGGTTTAACTTGAAGAAAAGTTACTGTTCAAAAAGGTTGCAATATGAGATACTGAAGAGAAATTCAGCCATAGATTTAATTGTGCTTTCATTACCAGAAACTGTGGAGCCAGCATGGTTTGCCCTTTCTTATATAACTCCTATACCTCCGCTTTCCAATATTAAGACCACACAAGCTGATTTCAAAGTCTAGAGGTAATGAATAGGTCTAGATTATTTTTATATGATTCCAGGGAAAGGTACACAACACTCTTCATGCTGTTCACTTTGTCCCGCAATAAATATAGTCACTTTTCTATGCAATGAGGTGGGGTTTTTTCATCAGCATTGAGGGAAAAAGGTAAGAGGACACTTGATGATTAGATAATTTTTTGTGATCAGATAGGGAGGCATAAAAAAAAAATTACATTTAAAATGTGATGTATTGACTCTTGTAGCTGCCATTGTTCCATTTTTTTACAGTTTGTTATTCTTTTAACATTCAAATTCTCAGTATTCTTTGAACACTGGCAGTAGTATTCCGTCTTCTACATTTGGGGATTTCAGCTTTCAGAATATTATTCCACCTGGAACTTATAGGTTTTGACCTTTTTTCCTAAAGGCCAGATTTCAATAGTTTTCCGGAGTTCAATAATCCACATGGTATGTTTCTTCCATATTTTAACAGTCTCAGTGTATTCCACAATTTGTTGATTAAAAATGTAAAAAGGTTGAGATGCAGAACAGTTTGCATTTATGCTCCTATGATATTTATACTTCAAATAGTTCCCTGACATTTTATTTGGAAACTGGTATGTTCTTCTTCCAAATAAATAATTCAGATAACATATTACATTTTTGTAACTCAGGAATGAAAGTCAGTACTATTCATAGTGCTGTTGACATGCCTTCTAGTAATTTATGGAATAATTATGACCATATTTGGGATATGTCTATTCCCTACATTTCTGATTTGTCCTCCTCCAATACATCTTGACAATGCTGTTGTAATTCATGTATGTTGTACAGACTGAATACATTTAAAGACAGACAATTTGATCCGACAAATACACTAAAAATACAACACAGCTGTTTAGAGCTCACTTTCTCCATGAGACCTTTACAGTAGACATTTGGTTAGTAATGAAGGAATTCTGCAATTCTACCCTTTATTGTCAGTCCATGAGACCACGCATGACAATTTGTACTGAATCATTACCTAAGTCCGTTTAAGCCTCTAAAGAATTCAGATGATACATATATGAAGTGCTTTATTTCAGGAAGTGGGTGGTAGGCAGCATTCAACATATATGGAAATAATTCTTCAATCGCTTAGCCAAACTTTATACAAACAACTAGCCTTACTTATCATATTTTACTCAGATTTTAATTTTCTCAGTTAAAAGAACTACGCAAATGTATAAATTTATTTCCTCCTTAGTGTTTTTAATACTTCTTCTTATGACTGTATTTTACAATCTAAAAAAAAAGTGTCATTCATGTTGAAAGACAGAAAATATTTTAAAGAACAACACAGAGAACTTTCAACTGATGTTAATGTAAGTTTAAAAATGGGGAATTAGACTCAAGGGAAGAAAATCTGTGGGAATTTTGCTATTGACTTCATGAGGTCACGATTTTTTCCAGCCCTGCTATATAACCTGAGAATGTTGATTTTACACATCTTGTTGAAATTCATGTTTCCGTAGTACATAGCTTATGGCTATCATTCCACGAGCCTTAGAATTTGCGAGGACAGCAATATTAACAAGTAAAAAGCACAACTAATGCTTGTCAACACGTGTAACATTTTATAAATCTACACGCATGTTGTGATTCATTATCATCTAAAAGCAGAGTTCCATCAGAAGTGACATGGCTATTCACTTTGTGAAAACTGCTCGTTTTAAAAATTTCATTAGAAAGTAACAGATTTGTCATGTTCTCTGAACTGAGTAACTGAAAACATAATTAAAATATCCCTATTGGGTTTATTGAGAGTAATAAACTTAATTAACAGATTCTCTTTTGTTTAAATTGACAGTTTTCTTTAGGAGACCATTGATAATTTATTTAAACTAATTCCTCATGAAAATTAAGTATTAATTATGAAATTACTATTTCATAATGGTACCATTAAAAATGCAGATCAGATGCAAATAAAGATTGACATTTTTAATTGTTTTTGTGTGCTACTAATTTTCTTTCATCATAAATGAACACTGGATTAGTTTCAGTGATTAACAAGAATATTCCAGTAATATTAGAGCATTTTAAAACCTTGACTATTGCTAAAATGTATCTTGTTACCGTTACCTCATTATTCACAGAATTAAGAGAATAATCAGTATCTGAATGTTGATCAAAAATTCAGCCAAGAGAAAACATACAGAAAGGATCAGAGGTAGACTACTCTCATAATTACATACCATTTTGTAAGTAGAACTGTTATTAAAGCCAGAGTGGCAGAATAGGGATTTTTAACTAATTTTATTGTATTTATTTAACATAATTTTTATATGGTAGGAATTGTTTCTATTTCTTTTTCTCTCTGGTCAGAAATTCTCTTGTAGGAAACCATAGAAGAGACTCTCTGATTTGGGAGGATGATCGTTATTTAAATGTAACAGAAATATAGGCACTACAGAAATATATCTGCGCTCCATGTACCAATTATATAAACTTCCTGTACCAGTGAATGTTTTAAATTATTTCCACACATATATAACAGCTCTAAAAATTAACAGGGACAGTGTTATTATGGGGGCACTAGCCTCTTCTAGAAACAAACTGCAGAACAATTGCTAATAAATTGAGAGACCCACAAATGAAGATATGATAGGTAATGTCATTCTTTCTGAATGTTCACATAACCAACAGAACATGGTGTAGATATTGTTTTTGTAGACTGTGAAGTCATTACAGAAGAACTATTTGAGAAATGAAAACACAAATCTGGAATTGAATATTTTGGGGTTTTGAAAATACCATTTTGGTGTCAAAACAAAGGAAATCTACGTGATCAGCAGGAAATAATTGACTTTAATAAAGGCAAAGGTTTCAATTTGATACCAAACCTATTTTTAAATACCATGTTGCTGGAAATATGAACACTGCCATGTGAAGACTCTGATTTAGCCTGGCATTCCCCCCCCTCTAATTTACATTTTATTTTAAATAAAAATTTCAAATTCCAGCTGCATCTACTTTCACTTTTTATTTCGGATAACTCCTTCATCAGCCAAGCACCTCTTCCTGAGATTCTGCTCTGCTTCCAGTAGACTGAATCTTCAGAATGCCTCCGAGTTCTCACTTGTGCTCAGTAAAGTAAGTAAAAATCCAGATGATAAAATAGTGAATCTTAATGGAATTAAAACTCTAGCTAGACCACTACAGCGCTTCTGGAAAAATATTTCCACTGTCAATGTCCAAGTAATGTTAGCACTTCCTGAAAACTCTTAATATTGTATCAGTTAGTTCTATTTTACTCAATCTGTAACAGCTTTTATTTAATCTGTCTCTCCTGCAGTATTGTTTAAATGAAAGCTCCTGGCAGGATCTTACTATGGAACCTTTTTATCCAGAAAAGGAATTCTGTTTGAAATATGGGGATACTGAAAGCTACAGCAGTGGTATATCCAGACTACCAAGTGCCAACTACTAAGTGCATTTTTAATTACTGTAAATAAATGAAACATTTATTGAAAATGTAGTAAGCTCTTCCTTGACAATTCATGTGGTTTCATTTTCACCTTTAAAATAAACATCTGTTCTTCTGAATGTATTTAACAAGTGTGGCAAGTATTAGAAGTAAGATAGAAAGGTAATAGTTTATATGCTTGCACAGACCAATATGAACAGGGAATACATTTTCTCCTTTCTCTTTCGGTCTTTTATTACGTAGACTTCCAGGCAATTTAGATAGTGAGCATTCATGAGCATAACGGTCAAAATAAATCAAAGAAAATTCTGCCGATGTTTCTCCACAATGTAACGAAAACCTTCAGAATGCTTTCTCAAAATCTGTTACATATATATTATTTAGTTTTGCGCTATCACCAGATACTGTGCCATGAAAATATACTGCAAATTGAAAAACATAATTTTATTGTTCAGTAATGTCCATGGCAGTAATGATGTGAAATAAGAATGCCACTTTCTCCAACTGAAACAAACGTTATCAGATGACATGCATTTTAGACTTACCTGAAATGTTCACTAGATTAAAAATTCATTACATTCATTTTAGAGATTTCTGAAATTCAGAAAAAAATCTCTTTCATTATTGGATTCCTTCAAACTTCTCCTATGAGGGCTATTTTAATAAGTGTTCAAACTATAAAATATAATTAAGGGCATAAGAGCATCACTGCTGTGAGTACCTGGGCTATTGTCAGTACGCATGATTTAAGTCTTTGCATTATCTAGGAAACATGCTGATAGTTAGAAACCACAACCGCTTTCTCACAAGTCACTAAAGTGTAAGATGTTTCATCTGCTTTCTTATTGAAAGCCAATCAAAACTATGCAATTTTAAGACCTTAGACCTGTGACAACAGTTTTGAATGACAGATCAGACAGGGGAGATGTTTATGTGACTATATCAGTTGCAGTCTGAAAATACAGAAGAATGTTATGAAAACAATTGTTCCTTTTATCTATCTTAAAGTATTTTCCTGAAGTTTCTTTTAAGCTGTATAATAAATAATTTAAAATATTATCGCTTGCCATATGTGAGAGATAAGATGAAATTATTGGCAAGACTTCAGACTTCAGACAGCTTCCAAGTTATTAAATACTTTTTGTTGCCAGGCATACGCTTTGGTAGGTATTTACTTTGGCTGTTTTTCTCATTGTTAAGTTTATTGTATATTCTATAAAAAAAAATTGAAAAAGCATCTCAAGTTTACACAACTGCTTTCTGCTGTTGCTATTATTATATTGTGTATAAATATAGTGGCAACCTAAGATATATTCAGAAGTGTGTCCTGGTTCAGTATCATCTCATAGGAATACTTAGGTAAGAATGGGGTCTTAGAGAAAAAAAAATGGAAAGAAAGTGTATGTTTTTCTGCATTAATTGTAATGAAGTCTCCTAGGTTAAAATTTTTTTTGAAGGATATGTGTTCTTTTTATGTGTGGAGGTGTGTATACATTAATTCACACATTAGTCTCAACTAAAGCCTTCGGAAAGTTTGTCCTCGGTGGGCTTTGTATGCTTTTTTTTTGGATAAAGTTTCATGATACTACACTGTTGCAAAGTAAGACTTTTGAAAAGGGAAGTAATGGCACTGAATCAATGAAATAGCAACTGGTAGTGGTTTTGCTAATGGGTAATTTCGAGTTAGGAGTGCTGACAATCATGTATTAATGTACATATTTCTGGATTATGTAGAAACACAGACCCGTATTTTAATGTTTCTTGTACAAAGATTTACTTCTTGGGAAAAAACAGAGACCCAAGTCCTCAGCTGCTTTAAATCAATGTTCTGCTTTCACTTATTTTCCTAAAACTGATTTTTATGTCATTTTTAACTCTTAGGTTCAGAATTTTCCAATACGTAACTTACTTTTAAATTAATATAAAGTCAACCATAGTTTTACAAACTGTATTATGTCCTTCCACACAGTGATGCATTTCCTTATCTATTATTAATGCCTTGGTTGCTACTGTCTAGTTTAAATTACTTTGCATATATTATGCCTGTAGCATGTGTTTGTGTGCATTATCTTCACATGCCTCATCTTGTTTTCCTGCTCTGATCTGAGTGGGGAACTTTTCTACTCAAATTCACAGCAGCAGCTTCTGAGTTATTAACAACTCTGTCACAAGAATTTGCATCTCCACCTCTTAATGGCCGGAAGACAATGTCTGTCTCCCAGTACCATGTATTTTGATACCAGATATGATCTTTATCAGTTGTTCAATACAAATTAACTTGACTCAAGTGAGAAACACTATTCCTTTAGTGACAGCTTCTTTTAGACTTACAGGAATCAACAAAAATTGGTTAGATAGAAAGAGGTATATGACTATCACGCAGAATTCCTCTTACAGTTAGAGAATGCAACGGAGGTGGCATTTATATACATAGACAAGCTAACCCTGTAAAAAAGTCTCTGTTGGTCACAGAACCTTCATTTCAGTACATGAAATGTTACAGCTTTGTGAGAGACTGTGATAACTGTCATGTGCAAGGGTATTAGTTTAGGCAGCCAAGACACCATTTCTAAGCATAATATTTGGCTTTTCAGCATTGTTATAGCTGCAGTCTGCTCTAAAGAGAGTTGCATGAATAATTAAATATTTGCCTTCTCAGCCAAAGTGAAAAATATATGTGGTGGGAATGAGTCATAAAGAACCAAATTTGTGGCTTTTCTCACTAGAAAACAAACAAACAAACAAAAAGTTTTATGCTAAATTAAACACACTGTTTGTTCTGTAACACAATTTTTATTTTCAAGCACTTAAAGAAAAACATATAGACATCAACATACACCCAACTGCTTCTGTTCAGTAACCCAGTACTGAGGCAGCCAACCTAGATGCAAGAAACCCGTATCTAGTGTTTCTTTCCACTTTGAGGAGCTCTAACTCAAATTTTCAGTCCCGTGAGTGATTAAAACTGTGCCTCACCAAATCTGACTCAAATACTTCAGCATTTCACACAGAATCACAGAAATATCTGGGCTGGAAGGGACCTCTGGAGGTTTTCTGCTCCACCCCCCTGCTTAAGCAGGACTAAATAGAGCATTTTTGAGACCATAATAAAAAATGTGAAATTTATAACTTGCTGGAAAATCCTCTCCCTCCAGTTTTCATATGAAGCTGTTCTCCATTGCTGGAGTAATGACCTGAAGTGGCTTGTTTTGATTGCATTTGACTATAGTCTTTTTCAGTTGTTAATGTAATTTGAATAATTACAGCACACCATTATAAAATTGACAAATACATTTCATAGAATAGTCTGTAAGATCCAATAAAAAAGCCTTCAAAAAAATCTCTCATTTGTCTCCTCCCGCAAACTTTTATAAAACACTTGCTTTTAAGTGTTCTTCACAATGATACAGCTGCTTTGGGGCGTTATTCGTACTTTGTCCTGAAATGTAATTGCAAAAACTGGGGATGGGGCAGCAGTAGTATATCCTGCAGTACACTTAATTTTCTCCCACCCTACATATTACACGATGACCTGTAAGTGTGATGCAGCAAGAACTTAAACTTTCCTCCATCACACAAGGAGTTTCTCAAAGTTGCAGAATGCGCAACTCATTATGCTAAATATAATTAATTTTGCACTACTTGATTTGTAGAAAGCAGACATTATGAAGTGAATCTGAGACATAGATTCTATTTTCCCACATAAGACAATACTGTATTATTAAAATTTTGCATAAAGGCTGAAAATGTAAAACCTCTTTAAAGGGCAACCTCAGGGTCTGGTTTTGTTCTGAAATTTTGCTTAATGAAAATGGTGCACTGCTAAACAAGTACATTTTCTCCTTGAATCTGCTGAAACATTTGTAATGCATATAACGAGCAATTGGGAGGAGGAGGTCATCTTTATATATTCTTATTAGTATTGCAGGGTGAGTAGGACTATCTTGCTGCTTACACATTGCCAAAATTTGTGTTAAGCTACAGTCAATTACACTTTGCACATATGTAATTAAAAACACAACTTGGACATCTAACAAATTTATTAGGCATGAACTGTGAAAAGGAAGGAAAAAAGAAGGGAATAAAAGCTGTTTTATGTTACCAACATTTTGGTGCAAGCCACTTACACAAATCAGACTGGGCAATTCCATTCCATTTCTTGAGATGCAGCCCAGAGAGGTAGCACAGAAGGGAGGTTGTTCAGGGTAAACTTAGGTGCTGAGGTTTTGAGTTCTAGATGATTTTAGGTACTTCATTCTAAATGAAAGCATTGTGCCAAGTTCCCATTTACCAGTTAGGTGTAGAAATACTGCTATGGATGCTGGCCTGGTGCCTCTTCTGATGTGACTTAGCACCTCTCCAATATTTGTTCTTTCCTCTTCTCCATTAGCAGAGAAGATACATGTGTTTGCTTTTGTAATTTTTTTCATCATACATGTACAAATTTCTTATGTTTCTGTAGGGAAGATTAAAGAAGTGGACCCTGAATTTCAGTATCATTCAGCAATTCAGCATTCAGTGCTAAGAGCTTGGCTTCTTACAGCTTCTGCATGCCCTAGTGCAGTGTGTGTAGGCTGGAAGAAATGGCATAATTGGTCCCACATTTTCAAATTTTCCTATTCTGCAACACATGCAATGCAGAACAACTGCCCTTCCTTTATGGATTGATCTAGCATATGTTTTACAGACAATAACAAAGAAAAAAATATTAGGAGTTTTCAACAGTGGAAGAAGCCTTCAGAAGAGTAAAATAAGCCATATTTTAGAGTATAGTGCCTTTTTGCAATATTCTGTATTGTGTCATTTTACATTCTCTGGTTCATAAGATAAATATGTGAACAAAACAGTGACATATAGTACATTTTCAGGATCTTTCCTGTTCTGTTAAGGTCCTAATTACTCTTTAGTGAGGGTGAGAGGTTCTAAGAGAGGTATAAAGAGATGTTCACTGGAAATACTTAGTTGGTATACAAACTAGCAGTTGATCATCTTCATGGGTTTTTTTGCAGATTTTATATATACCTGTAATTCCATAATTGTAAAACTTAAAAATGTTTCTTAATACATGAGTAATACATTATGTACTTAGTCCTGCTTCTTTTGAGCAACTTTTAAATCCTAACTTTTAAAGTGTTTAACTGTAAGAATAAACTTCATGCTCTTCTAAGGAAAAAAAAAAAGGCACCAGGCAATGTTTTCTATGAGATTAATGAATATATTAATACATTCTTGAAGCTTTATTCCTATTTATGAATGAATTATGCAGCTAACTACAAAGACACTCAACTTTTGGGTAAATCTAGTTTTTACTAACACCGTCTAAATTTTTCAAATTTATAAGATAACTGGCAGCTATCTAAACAATTTTTTTCTTATTTTATTTAAGAAATCTACAACTAAGGATGACCACAGTACTCTTATGACAGCAATCAAAAGATCAGACATGTTCTTTGACTCACACTAGTTACCATGATCAGTAACTACTCCACAAGATCAAACACTGTAAGGGTAAAACTTGTCATACATTTCTGACTCAAAAGAGCTCCTTTTATTGCTTCAAGAGTGGTTTCCTTTTTCCTTGGAAAAGCCTAGAAGGCGGCAGAAACTGTGTATTGCCAAATAAGCAGTGATAAATCAAAATAGGAGAAATATGTGCAACAGCTTGGGGGTCCGAAGCTCTGGGTTTAGCCTGGAAAAGTAAAAATGCAGTATCTATCACATTTACCTATCTGCTTTCTTCAGTCTTGCTAAAGATAATTACCTCATTAAAACTGTGATTTCAAAGCCTATAAAATATCTAGAAACATGGTATTTCTTCTGATAACTGCAGTCCCATAGCTTTCTTGAGCGCTGAAGGGTATTTTTTCCTTCTCTGTCAAAGTGTATTTATTTTGAGGTTTCTATCTCTGTGCAACGTCATTAGAGAGAAAAGGGTAGTTCTGAATTCCAGAGTGCCAATGCTATTAATTCCCCTCATTGCATGGATCACAGAATGGTTGAGGTTGGAAGGGACTTCTGGATGTCATCTGGTTCAACCCTTCTTCTCAACCTAGAGCCGGTAGCCCAGGACCGTTTCCAAATGGCTTTTGAATATCTCCAAGGATGGAGAATCCACAAACTGCATCGTCAGCCTTCATGGGAAAGTGTTTCCGGATCTTCAGAGGGAACCTACTGTGTTTCATGTTGTGCCCATTGCCTCTGGTCCTGTCACTGGGCACCACTGACAAGAGCCTGTCTCCATCCTCTTCAGGTATTTATATACATTGATGAGATCTCCCCTGAGCCTTCTCTTCCCCATGCTGAACAGTCCCAACTCTCTCAGCCTTTCCTCATAAGACAGATGCTGTAGTCCCTTTGTTATTTTTGTGGCCCTTTGTTGGACTCTCTCCAGTATATCCATGTCTCCTACTGGGAAGCCCAGAATTGGACCCAGCACTCCAGGTGTGGCCTCACCAGTGCTAAGTAGAGGGGGAGGATGTCCTCCTTTGACGTCCTGGCAACATTCCTCCTAATGCAGCCCAGAATGCCATTGGCCTTCTTTGTAGCAAACGCACATTGGTTTTACCTGGCCCACTTTTGTTAAAACAAAAACTACTTACATCTTGTCTTCACTAAGATTATATTGAGGAAGTAAGGTGAGGTAAGGTAAACACTTCACCACCCCTCTTTTTTTTTTTCTCATTAAAAATATATAGGCTGAACTTGGACATACTAGAATGCACATAAAGATGAAGAAGTGATGAGGACACAGAACACAGGGGAAAGTGATTTTTGGATTGTCTCCTAAATGTCACAGACTTTTTTTTTTCTGACAGGTACAAGGTGTCAAAAGAGAAAACAAAGGGTAATCTAGGAATAAATACAAGCCTATATCAGTTCCAAGTTACTCTTTGCCATTTTCCCTAACTTAAACTCCTACCATTAAAATAAGAAGTATAGAAAGCAGAGCATATCCTTCTCTTGAGGGAAACCTTAACTTAATTAAGTCCAATTTGAGCCCTCTCTGAGTCCTAGTCTCTTCTTAAATTTGAGTGAAATGGCTTTTCACATCATTATACCGTTGCATTTTTTTCCAGGAGTGCATTTTAATAATCAGGACTGGCAGCAACCACAGGGACGGGTCCGGACCGGGTTCATTAGCAGCTAATAATTTATACAGGAAAGAACTAAGTAGGCAAGGATTAGCTTTATTCTTCAAGATAGTCGTTCCCAAATTTCGGACTGTGGAGCACTGTTATAAATTTTCATTTGCACCTTCGAAGCCGGCAGCAAAGTTTTAACTGGAAAGATGCAAAAAGGGGATGATTTCACAGCGCGGGCCCTGCAAGCAGTGCGGGTTGGAGACCGCTACTCTGGCAGATGTGGGCCGCGGGGCGGGCGCGGGGATCCCCTGGGGGACAGAAGTAAATCTTTAAATCCTGAATTCCCTGCGGGGAGAGAAAAGCGGAGAGTGTGCGGGCAGCCATACCACCCCCGGGGTGTACTTCGCTCCCTCGCCCGCCCCTCCTTCCCGCTTCCCCCCGCCCCGAGCACCGGGAGCGGCCTCGGCCGGCCCCTCCGAGGCATCGAGGCGCTCGGCCCCGGCCGCGCCCTGCCGCCCGTTGCCAGGGAAACGGGCTAAGGGACGCCGGGCAGGCCGCGGCGGCGGCGGCTGGCTGCCGGTCCCCTCCTCCCGCCCGGCGGCGGCGGGCGCCCAGCCGGAGCCGTGAGTACCGGGAGGCGGGGCCGGGGCCGGGGCCGGCAGCCAGCTGCACCGCCGGCGGCGGGCGTGTGTGCGTGGTAACAGATCCTCGGTGACGCCTGGGCTCCGCGCCGAGGGGAGGCGGTGGAGGGAGGGAGGCCCGTTGCCGCCCTCCCGCTGAGGGGGGCTCTGGGAGGCGGGCTCGGTGCTGGGCGCTCCTAGTGCGAGACAAGTCTCAGCAATAGCGTGGTGAGCAGGACTAGGGAAGTGACCGTCCCCCTGTGCTCCACACTGGTGAGGCCCCGCCTCGAGTACTGTGTCCAGTTTTGGGACCCTCGCTACGAGACATTGAGGTTCTGGACCAGAGGACAACGAAGCTGGTGAGGGGTCTAGAGACAAGTCTTAGAGGAGCGGCTGAGAGAGGTGGGATTGTTTAGCCTGGAGAAAAGGAGGCTGAGGGGAGACCTTATTGCTCTCTACAACTACCTGAAAGGAGGTTGTAGAGAGATGGGGGTCGGTCTCTTCTCCCAGGTAACAGGTGATAGGACAAGAGGAAATGGCCTCAAGTTGCACCAGAGGAGGTTCAGATTGGATATTAGGAAAAATTTATTCACTGAAAGCATTGTCAAGCATTGGAACAGGCTGCCCAGGGAAGTGGTGGAATTGTCATCCCTGGAGGTGTTTAAAAGATGGGTAGACATGGTGCTTAGAGATATGGTTTAGTGATGGTTTTTGTCAGAGTTAGGTTGATGGTTGGACTCGATGATCTGAAAGGTCCCTTCCAACACAGACAATTCTATGATTCTAAGCGCCCTGAAGTTGTATTTTATCATACTCCAAGCGGCTGGCTGGGCCCTAGGCCAGTGTGGGAGGTGGACCAGGAACTGCAGTTGCCCATGGGCTCTGCTGGCACACAGGGTGTGCAGGGCCCTTGTAGGTGCAGCGCCTTTTGTTGCTTCTTCAAAGTTTGGCTGGTGGTCATGAAGGGTTCCTGGCCCAAGTCTGGGGCAGTGTGTGGCATATCCCATTCTTCCTCATTCACTGTGGTGGTGTGTCAGAAAAAGCCAAAGGAGTGGTCTTTGTCTTCAGGAAGTTGCACCTTTGGAGGTGTCCAACTGAAGCCTGGGAAAGTGCTTAAGTGGAGGGTACATCTCCTGCTGCAGAAGCGTGCCAGCATCTCTGCTTTGGGGAAGAGGTTCAGTTAGAATGGCTTGTTGGGGCTTCTGGAATTAATTCCCTTTTCTTCCTGCAGTGCTTGATGCAGCAGCTAAAGCATCTTTGAGAGATCCGATTTTTGAGCTTGTATGCCTAAATAGGCTCTGCCCTCTTATTGCTGGGTTCTTAACTGATTCAAAGAATACAATGAACTTTCTGATATATAACTTAAAAGAGTTTTAAGCCTTCCTTTTCCAAGTTTCAAATACATAAGAAACATTTTGCACAGGCTCAAGAATGTGATGAGTCACTACTGAAGAGGAGACTGATTAAAAATTAGATCTTTTACCCTGTAGAGGGTATAGTAATTATTCTGTCGGTTAGTTTTTTCTCTCCTTAAAAAGCACAATGCATACAGCTAGAAAACATGGAAGGACTTGGTATGGGAGTTATTCCAGAATTTTATTACCTTCCAAAAGCTCTTAGGTTGTTTTTTAAAGAGTGGAATCTCTTAGTTTTGCTCTATGATAACACCATGCTAAAGTAGAATAGACTTTGAAGAAGATATTTTGAAAACCTTATGGAAGGAAGAGGTGGCTGTCACTACAGTGATAATGATTGACCTCTAATTTCTGTCTGTCTTGTTATTTCTTTCTGAAAATAATGAGGAATGGGGGAATTCATGACAGTGAAGGTTTAGTGGACTTGTTTTAACGGCTGATAGAATTGTAAAGTTTTGGTCACACTCTGGTCACGGGACCCTAGGTGGATACATTGAGGAAATATGTAAAAAAAAGAAAAAATGCACTGTAGGCTTGACTGTTGTGTTTCAGCAGAAGGTACCTCAAGAAGCAACTCCTTCTTGTTTTTCCATATTGATCATATTGAGATGTATATTGGAAGCGGAGGGGTTGGTCGTGATCCCAAATGAAAATCCAGTGCGTGATCATTTTGGGACTGGTTGTGTTCTTTCAGGTTGCCCCGATTGGAAAATTGAATAATTTTGCTAACACAATGAGATCCTGTTGGGTATTCAGGGATTTACTAAGGTTTTGGAGCTGTTTGATTTGCAATCCTTTAAGATTATTCCTCATGGAGTTGCAGCATGGCTCTCTCTAGTGAGATATTATATAAAGAAATTTACAAAATGGATACATGTGTCTCTTAAGCCTTCCTCCCTACTGAGGGGCTCTGAATTTTTCTAAGTGCGCTCATCTTTTCAGAGCATATAGCCTATTTCCAATTAGAGTTTTATGATGGTAAAATATCTGACTTTAACCTCTGCTGTTATGATGTCGATATGATGATCTGCTTTATAGGTAGCCTTTTGTAAGCCTTTTTGTAAAGAGCTTTCAGATGGAGTTAAATAAAAAGAGGACTCCAGGTGACCGTTTCAGGTTTCATACCTTGCGTAACAGGACAGGTAAGTCTGAAACTGTCACCATGAAGACAGAATGAGGAAAAGTCTCCTCTTGAAGGGTGATTTTAGAACTTTTATTTAAATTTGGACATGAGACGGAGACATTTCCTATTCCTCTTTCCTTGCCTGATGCAGTTTTGGATGAAATTATCATTTGGAAGATTACTATCCACACTAACATCAAAAGTTAATACTGCAATAGTGGCCCAAAATATTTGCTGTCATATTTTAAGATCCCATAGAAGGTCTAGTGAAATTTACCTAAATGACAGTAAAATTATTTTCTGTGGTATTTACGAGATGGCTACTGATGTATTACACTTGATGTTAAAAGAGAGTTTGGAGTCAGAATAGAAATTGAATGGTTAAAAATGTTCATTATTTGTAAAGTGATAAAATCTCCTAATATAGAGAAGACTATCTATTCCAGCTTTCTGTGGCGTTCCTGATTTTGTGCAGTTACGATCTTCGTAATAACTAAAGCATGAAACCATTGAGTTTAGATAGTATGTAGGCAAAATGATTTTAACTGATTTTGAATTCTGTATCTCAAAGTTGGATATTAGATAATTTACACAACTTTTCTGGTTTTCTGAATCAGTTGACTTCACAGTGTAAACAAGAAACCACTTAACAGTGAATACTGAGAAAATCTGGATCACTTAGTCTCTTCCTTTTTAACTTCAAAGGACTTGTCTGTACACAAAACTTGTGCCATGAACTGTGATGAGGTAGATAGTGCATTACAGTAATTCTCCTAACATTAGGCTAACTACATGCATCTAAAAGGGCTTTGTACTGGCATAGTTGATCACTGCCATTAAGGAGAGTGAAGACACTAAGGATTATGCCAGTCTCTGCATACGGTTAAGAAATTAAACTCTTCAGCAAAAAATGGGTGTTTCTATGACCTTTGAATGTGTACATGGTGTGAACTACTGTGTATTGAGAACAGTTATGTGGTGAAGCAGAAATTCAGAGGCAGAGTAAATCTAGCAAAAAATCGCCCTTCCTGCATTCTTTTTGCTCAAATATGTAATAAAATCTCATATAAAGTGTTTTAAAACTTATTTATTTATTCATTTTACTGTGTGTTTTTAGCTTTGTTTGAAAATCTAAGTTGAATTACTGAATCGTGGAGCACAAACACCGAGTAAAGGTAATGGTCACATTTCCTAGGTAAAAAGTTTTATGGTTTAGGATGTGTCTCACTTTGGAAGGTAGATGGTGAGAAAGCATTGGCTTGAGTGAGCAGCTGCTCCAGTCAGCTTGGCGATATTGTTGATTTTGTAATTATCATTACTTTTTTAGTCTTTTTTTGTGTGTTGGGTTGGTTGGGGTTTTTTTTTATATTTTCCTGTCACGCAGAGCTTTGTCTCAGAGCTATCATCTTCTACGGTTATATTGCAGGACAGGTACAAGAATATACTTTTAATGTAGCTATATTGAATTGTATAAATTAGTCTTTCCTTTAATGTCGTATCCTTATAAAAAACAGTCTGAGACTGTATGTATTTAAAAATATTTTTCTATTAATTTTCTTTTTAAACAAGACTTTTATATAGCATCAAGAATTAATTAGCTGCTAAGATCTGAGCAGTGCCACAAAATACATCTTAGTCCAACTGAACAAGAATGTGTTTATAGTTACTTAGCACTTGATTTGGAATTTGGCAAGATCTTCTCTTCAAACTAGAAAACACACAGATGCAATTTCATATTATTTAGTAGTGTGTTGTGTTTCCTTTTTTATTTTTAATAGATTGTATGATCCTGCCAAATTTTCAACTCATTTTGTTTTTCTAATCTTTGCAACTGAACTATTTATATAATATACGTAATGGCTAAAATTACTATTTAACTTAAAGTCCTTCTGAAACATAAAGTAATAAAATACATACAGCTTAAAATGGGAAATCAAATAGAGATGGATCAGCATTTTAAAATGTTTATTTCTCCATTTTTTCTCTTTCAAAGAGCATAGTATTATCATCTTAGGCACAAACCATGTCTTATAGACTGTGCACTGTAGAACAATGGAGGTACTTGAATAATACTGACAGCAAGGGCTTACTACGTGATTCTTTCTCAATTTGGACATAATGTCTTGCTGGAGGAGCTGCAAGCATTCTGGAGAACAGGATAATATGGAATTTGAAATGATCTTGAGAAGTCAGAGAATAGGACGTAAATCAGTAAGAACAAGTACAAAGTACCATCCATAAGCAGAAATAATGTGTACAGCGGAGAAGAAGATGCTTGGTAAGGTAGCAAAAGATCTGTAGGTTGAAGTGCTAAACACGAAAACCAGTATCAAGCTTTGTGATAGAAGCAGGGGTTGTATCAGGATATGAAACCAAAAGAATTGCATAATACTTCCATTCTTCTTAGTACTGGTGAGGCATCAGCTGGAAGGCTGTGGCCTCTTTGGAATATATGCCTGAAAAGACCTGGACCAAGTGGTGAGAATTTGTAGCAAAAGAGTGGAAAAACAGTTGGAAAGTATAATCTCTGGGCAGGGGTGTGTGTATTTAAAAAATTAGAAGAATTTGGTCTATCTAGAGAAGGAAAGAGATAACAGTTCTCAAATGTTTAAGAAGTTGTTTAGAAAGTGAAGGCAATGTGTTATTTTTTGTGTCCATATAGATATGATGAGAAGATTATATTATACATTAGGAGGGCTAACTAATGGCATGGATGGTTAAGTTTGGTTTAAGTTTGCTTAGATATCTGGTAGAAACTGTCACTAAAAGATTTTAAAACATATTTGACAGACATCTGTCAGAAATGGTTTAGATTTAGGTGAAACTGCCTTGGATCTTTCAATGCATGGAGGCATTATTTTACAAATGGAATCTGTTTTCACATTCTACTACACTTCTGTCATTACTAAAGAGAAAGTAAGTTTCTACCCAGGACGACCCCTTCTTCATGGAACTTTCTATGTGTTTAATTAAATAATCAATTTATTTTCACAGAATCACGGAATGGTGGGGGTTGGAAGGGACGGACCTTTGGAGATCATCTAGTCCAACCCCCCTGCCAGGGCAGGGTCACCTAGAGCAGGTTGGACAGGGACATGTCCAGGCAGGTTTTGAATATCTGCAGAGGAGGAGACTCCACAACCTCTCTGGGCATCCTGTTCCAGTGCTCTGCGACCCTTACACGGCACATGCAGGAGAACAGGGTGATCAGGCCCAGTCAGCATGGGTTTGTGAAGGGCAGGTCATGCCTATCAAACCTAATATCCTTCTATGATAAGGTGACCCACTTAGTGGATGAGGGAAAAGCTGTGGATGTTATCTACTTGGATTTTTGCAAAGCTTTTGACACTGTTTCCCCCAGCATTCTCCTGGAGAAACTGGCTGCTCATGGCCTGGACAGGTGTACTCTTCGCTGGGTAAAAAACTGGCTGGATGGCCGTTCCCAGAGAGTGGTGGTAAATGGAGTTAAATCCAGTTGGTGTCCAGTCACAAGTGGTGTCCACCAGGGCTCGGTGCTGGGGCCGGTTCTCTTTAATATCTTTATCAATGATCTGGATGAAGGGATCGAATGCACCCTCAGTAAGTTCGCAGATGACACTAAACTAGGTGGGCGTGTTGATCTGCTTGAGGGTGGGCTGGCTCTGCAGAGGGATCTGGACAGGCTGGACCGATGGGCTGAGACCAATGGTATGAGGTTCAACAAGGCCAAGTGCCGGGTCCTGCACTTGGGACACAACAACCCCATGCAGCGCTACAGGATTGGGGCGGAGTGGCTCGAAAGCAGCTCGACAGAAAAGGACTTGGGAGTGTTGGTTGACAGCCGGCTGAATATGAGCCAGCAGTGTGCCCAGGTGGCCAAGAAGGCCAACAGCATCCTAGGCTGTATCAGGAATAGTGTGGTGAGCTGGACTAGGGAAGTGATCGTCCCCCTGTACTCGGCACTGGTGAGGCCCCACCTCGAGTACTGCATTCAGTTTTGGGCCCCTCACTACAAGAGGGACATTGAGGTGTTGGAGCGTGTCCAGAGAAGGGCTACAAAGCTGGTGAGGGGTCTGGAGGACAAACCTTATGAAGAACGACTGAGGGAGCTGGGGTTGTTTAGCCTGGAGAAGAGGAGGCTGAGGGGAGACCTTATCAGCCTCTACAACTACCTGAAAGGAGGTTGTAGAGAGATGGGGGCTGACCTCTTCTCCCTGGTGACAAGTGATAGGACGAGGGGAAACGGGTTCAAGTTACGTCAGGGGAGGTTTAGATTAGATATTAGGAAACATTTTGTCACTGAAAGGGTTATTAAACATTGGAATAGGCTGCCCAGGGAGGTGGTGGATTCACCATCCCTGGAGGTGTTTAAAAAAAGGGTAGATGGGGCACTGAGGGACATGGTTTAGAAGTGGCTCTTGTCAGGGTAGGCTAAAGGTTGGACTCGATGATCTTAAAGGTCCCTTCCAACCTCAACAATTCTATGATTCTATGATTCTATGATTCAAAGTAAAGAAGGTTTTCCTCATGTTGAGATGGAATTTCCGGTGTTTCAGTTTGTGCCCGTTGCCCCATGTCCACTCCACTGAAGAGTCTGGCCCCATCCTCTTGACACCCGCCCTTTAAGTATTTGTAATCATTGATGAGATCCCCTCTCAGTCTTCTTTTCTCCAGGCTAAATAGACCCAGGTCTCTCAGCTTTTCCTCATAAGAGAGATGTTCCAGTCCCCTAATTATCTTTGTAGCCCGCCGCTGGACTCTCACCAGCAGTTCCCTGTCCTTCTTCAACTGGGGAGCCCAGAACTCGACCCAGTACTCCAGATGTGGCCTCACCAGGGCAGAGTAGAGGGAGAGGATGACCTTGCTCGACCTGCTGGCCACGCTCTTTTATAATGCACCTCAGGATTATTCTTTTATGGATCCTCTGTCATTTTTACTTATGTTGTCCCATTCCAGTTTTGGTAGCTAGGCTTTGTCAGTCGTTTTTTTTTTTTTCTTCCCCTCTAGCTTTCATTTACTTTGTCATCTTTGTATCTTTTTACAAACTCCCTTTCCCTACTGCGTAATATATGTTTTCCAGATTTGCATTGCAAGCACCTTTCATTCCTTGAATGCCCTGTCCAACCTGCTTTTCTGTACCGTTGGCAGCACCCACATGCTTGGTTCTTTCACTTGTTTTTGTCTTTTTTCTATGTTCTTTATTTTTTAGCATATACAAGATGTCATCTTTTTCTCCTTTCTCTGCATTACTTCTAAAATAGTGAAGTTTAAGATCCCTACAAAACAAATTTTGATGGAAAGACTATGAAATAAATGAAGGCAGTCAAGTGACTCTAAGTAGCCTTCAATTAAAGAGGTTTTTTGGGTATATCTAAGAAAACAAAGTGTACAGTGTCACTGTATGTGATCTGCCAGTGCCTGTCCTCCAGTAACTTTTGTCTATTCCAACCAGATTTGACAGATGGGTAGGAGTGTCAAAGATGTTAAGTTCTTCAAGTTTCATGAAAATTGGCAGCTAAGTAACGGGAAGAAAGACACAAATTATTTCCTTAGCTGAAAGAAAGGAGTTATAAATTGGCCCTTTACATATTCTGTAGGGTAGCAGTCAGCTGACTAATTGACTCATGTTTTGGTTAGCCAGCCAAGCTCCAGACCAGTCCTATGCACATGCCCAGAAAGGAATAAGGGAAGCTGTGTTGGTCAGGCTTAGTGACACTGAGGGGAGCCGGGCTTCTGTGAGGGAATGTTGCACAAAAATCCATGGAAAACTTGGAAATCCATGGAAGACTTTACTGATTGTAATGTCATGGGAATGCTGGGGTGGTTTTTTTGGCTGTAAAATGTTCTTAGCATTTTTTTCTCTGTTCTTTGCAATATCAGTGAGGCCATTGCTTAATAAATAGCAGTTATTTCAAATAATACAATTTTTCATTCATCCATTATTCCTGTTTTATCTTCATTTTTTTGAAGAACCTGTTATATCCTTGAAAATTTGAGTGCATCAGTTCCACATGTTCATTAAGACCTTGACCCGTTCCTGCCAGGAAGGGCTGAAGAGATAAGGTAAACCAAAAATTAAACTGTACTTCAAGCTAGGAGTGTTATATTGTGTGCCAAACAAATTCTTGGACTTTGCATTTCTTTGTTGCAGTGTATTGGCTGATTACAGATTTATTTTGCAATGTGTGTGACAGCTTAAGAAAAGACTTTTAAGTTTCCAAGACTTCAAGCTTTCAAGTAGAGATGATCTCTCTTGTCTTGTTTTAAACTAAGATTTATTTGTCTATTTATCTGTTCTGTATTACCAAACTCTTTCTGAAATTCTGTTTGTTTGTATTTCTGAATATTAAAACGAAAGGTACTGATGGTAATGAACTCGATAAGTGTAAGGTAGCTCTGAAACAACCAAATCGGATCTAAATTATTGAGCAAAGCAAACTAGAGAAGGGAAAGGATGAAAGAATTCGAGTGTTGAAGTAAAAGCATAGAAACCCAACTGCCCTACTGTTCATCTGACCTGTGGGGTTGTGGTTTGTTTTGGGGTTGTGAGTTTTTTGAGATGTTTAAGATTCATTCTGGGAGCTGATAAGGAAGTGGAGAGGAATTTGTAGCTAATTCACGGGCTGGTTGAATTGAGTTAATTTGTTCCTGCTGAATGCGTGTTTTTTAATGCTGCTGAGAAAATTATGCTGTTGTAAGACTGTCAGCATGCCTAGAGCACTTTTTCCTTTTCTACTATTTCTTGAAACCAAAGAAACAAACAAATTTATCCTTATTCAATGTGAACCTCATTGCAAGTAAAAAAAAAAAAGTTTGTCACAGGCTGTTGGGGGCGTTTATTTTTGCTGAAGTTTCTTTAGCCATTTCTGGATGTTTGACTAATAATGAATTTATTATTCTAAAACAGTATTTTGAATTTAATGACAAAACCAGAACTGGCTTAATTATCAATAAGTAAAAAGATAACTTAAACAGTATTTAACTAAATTGTTTAATAGAATGCAAGAAAATATACTCTAATTATAAAAGAAAAGTGATTCAGTGAATTAAACAAGAATATGTTGCATTATGTCTATAAATACTCGATCTAATTTTTTGTTTCTTCATTACTCTATTTTTAAAAAATGGAGTTCAAAAGTGTCTTCATTTCTAATTCGCAGAATAAGAGATGTGATTTGTATGAACATATGCAGCAATTATGCCAAAACTAAATTTCCTCAGTTCTGTGGTTACTATGGTAACCAATATTCACTGTATTTCATTTAGACATATACAGCAGAATTGAAGATGGTAGGTTTAAGATTTAATAATCTTTGCAAAAATATTACACTATAGTACATGATATTTTAATTATGTGTAAGGGGACAGATCAAATAACTAACATGCTTAGTAGCATGAACATTGGTAGTAATCATCTTTAAAACATATTTAGATGATTCTTGTGGTAATAGAATTTTGTGTGCTGGTTTCTAACAATTTAAATGAATTAGTTTTTTGCTTGAGCAGGGAGATTGTTCCTACTACTGTCAGGTCTCTTTCACCTCCCAGGAATAAGGGAGAGAATAGTAGTTCTCCAGTTGTTTTGTTTCTGGCCTTGGAATGCGTGAGGAGGGACACTGAAACAGTAGATTAGGTAGCACCTTTAGTCACAGTTATGTTTTATGTGAACCCATGTTGCAGAATGTGAGCAGCTCTGAAGGTATTTATTTTCTCAATACTACTTGGTAGAAGTATAATTCCTGTTTTCTGACTCATGTCAGAACTCAAGAATATATAGAGAAAGACAAAGTGCATCATTCGTGACCATGGCACAGAAAACCTGGATTTAATTCCCTTGCCTATTACAGATTTCCAGTGTCCTTGTTTTTCATCCTGTTTAATGGTCTGTGGGTTTGTTTGTTGTTTTGTTTAGAGTTCATATTTGCACTAAGGTCTGTGGAAAAAGAATAGGGATTAAGTTTATTTGAGTTGCAGACTAGCTGAAATGAACCACAAGAATAGTGGAATACTGGAATAAAATCAAATTGATTTTCGATACAGAACAATTTCAGGTATTTATATGATAGTAGTAAGATCTCAGCTATAATATTTTTCATTTTGGATACCATTGGAAATTTGTGAGAGACATTATTTGATTTTAATTCCCTTCTTAAAGCTTAAAGTCGCTGGTGTAATGGACTAATTCTTGGGATCTTGTTCCTGTGAAAGGAATAAAATACAACAAAGAACCTAAGGAATTTTTCATGTCTTTTGTTGATTTAAATAATAATTCTAATCTTTCTATTAGGGTTGGTGGTTTATATTACCCAGTCTATGAAATTATACATGAAGCCTTGTTTTCAAGTGTGAGACTTGACTATCACTGTAACACATTTTAATGCGGCAAACTGCTATTTAAACAGCAGTGTGTACTATTTGAAACATCTACACAAATTGTAGTTTGGGGGAATATTTTCAGGGACATTAATCCCCTTCTGTGTATTCTGAAGTAAACCTGGGCTGCATTTCAGTGTTTAAAAGGATTCACTGCATCATTTGGGGACAGGCAGAAATTGTGCAAGAAATTTTAGGGCCCTAAAACCAAATGGTAAAATGCTATATTTGCAGAAAGTTAGCACTTGGAGGTCAGAAAATGATAGAATAAAATGAAGATTGTTCATGGAATGTTAGCTTCTTTTAACTATGAGTTAGTTTATAATTTTTATTTATGCTGATTGCATTTTGGGGAAGGAGGAAAATTTCCAACACAAATGACATAGTCACAGTGAAGCAGGAATCAATGAGAATATTTGAAATAAAATTCTTCTGTGATTTGGCCATATCTATTGTGTTTATGAGGTACACAATCTCAATTTGCACTTAGTTTACTTGATAGTGAATAAGAATTTTGGTGAAGAGGGAAGTGTGGGAGTTGATGAGAAAAAGGTTTTTATAGAATAAGCTTTTCATGAGGCATATTTATGAATATCCCAATACTCTGCCTGGGGAATGGCATTTATGATGAGAAATAGTACTACTAGCTTATGTTACGTGGATAGAAATTATAACATCTGAATTCTGATCTCTTTCATTGAAAAAAATTTATCAAAGATTTTGCTTTTAATAAAAATTTTGTTAGTTCCTTATCCTTCTCTTTCAGATATTGGTATTAGAAATTTATTTTTAGCAGCTGACAAATTATTTCTGTTATAGTAAAGTACCAAGAAAGTAATTAAAATGGTATGTGCATTTATTTTAGCTTTAGTCATATTTAATAATACACACAATGTATATATATTTTTATAAATATATATATACACATTTACCTGATGAAAGATTCACAATGCTTTTTTTTTTCATTTTGGAGTAGCATACAATAACTTTTAAAAGGTATACTGTAGTAATATGACTAATGTAGTTGTTGTCTTTGTTAGAGTGAGAAAGTTAGTTTTAATTCTATGTAACAGTTTGTGCAGAATAACACTTCCTGAAGGTCAGAGGTATATGTTAGAGAATTGTGAGTGCTAACTCACTGGATTAGGCTGATTTTTTCTGGACAGGACAATATAAAAGAAAAATTTTAATTTGTGTTTTGATAGTTACAGCTGTGAATATAAATAGTCTAGTATTTTTATATATTTTCAACAGAGACTAAATGAACGATGTGCTGGCTAATTTTTTTTCCAAGCCTCAGATTGAAATGATAGTTTTGTCATCAACTGCAGATTTGTCCAATATATCTTTTTTCAGTGGCATGTTATGTACAGTGGAATGTGTCTTTGTATTGTTGTGTATATGATTCCTTATCAAGCAAGTGATGTTCTCACCTTTCTCTTAACACGTGCTTGCGTGTCAGATCTGCTCATACCTTGTTCTGAATGTATTACACAACAAATTGGAACTGTTTCTTAAGGGTTTTTTTCCTGGATTTTTTCCTTTCATATGCAGTATTTTTCTCCTCTTTCCTCCTTTCTCTAGAGCTATTCTGTCTATCAATGCTTATTTTCTTTGACTTAACTACGAATTTCAGATTCTTTTATATACTCCTTGTTGGAGCTAATATGGTCCATCTGGTCTGACTGCCAGGATGAGCCTGTAGGAGAGTAGAATATCACTTTGCAGAGTCCAAGAAGCTGACATCCTGTCAGAGGTATAGTTAAAAATTCCTGCTTGCCAAATTGGCATATTTCTTTGAACAACATTGAGCCCCACCACTGGCAATGATTGTTTCAGGAAATTGAAAAAGCCACCAAACTTACAAAAAAAAAGTATTAATGTGCAAATGACATTCAAGAATGGCTCATATAATATATTTTCCATACATTTCCTAAGGAGAGTTGCATAGTTGAAAATGTGGTGACTTGAAACTTACTTACTTATATGTATTATGAACTTTATTTAATTTAAAAAATCTTTTCCATAGCTTTAGTTTGAACGTTTGAAAGGTTTTGTTGATATTGTTCAGAGTTTCCAAGTCAAATAGTTTGTTATGGTAACAGAGCAATAATGCTGTCTGCATTGCAGTGCAGGGAAGTTCATGCAGAAGATCAGCTGTGGATTCATCATTTCTTTTGGCAAGCTTGGTACACTTACAGTCTTCTAACCTCTCTTTGGAACAGACTTGAGTTTGGGTTTGGTGGATCAATAACCTGAGGTGTGAAGAGCATATTTTGGTCTTGCTCTTTTTTTTCTCTGTCCGTCCATCCATTTGAACTCTCAGGCAACTATTTTCCATTTCAGGGAATTTGGAATAAACATATATCTATTTTTTAATAGTACTGCTTACAAGAATATGGAATGCTAAAATCTGTGATCTGTGCGATATTTTATATTGATAAAGACTGTAATATAAATGTTGGGATTTGCTTTTTTACTAGTCAGTTTTTGTAGGTTGATAGTAGTTGGAATCCACAATTTACTGTGGACTTCCAATATGCGAATTGCGCAAGTCGGGCGAGATAAGGAGGGAGAGATGTCCACCTGGATCTCTGTATGGCAATACAGTTATTTGTCAAATGTATGAATTTTTAGGGCAATAAAATATTTTGGTAAATTACTTTAGCTTGATGTCCTGAGGCTTAACTACCTAAGTTTTCAGCCAGTGTTATTTTTCTGAATTATGTAAATAATAAATAAATAATGTTGATTTTATTTATTGTAGTAAATCTGAGTTACAAGTTTATATGCAAATAGGTAGATTATTTTCCTCTCTTATGTGTCTTCTGTCCATTGAGACAACAGTGTTTACAGGTTTATGGACTTCCCTTCCATTGACAGTTTCTTAATTAAAATTCATCTCATAGGTTATCCATTTTGGTTTTCACATTTTTCTAGTTAGTGTTGGTTATCACTGTCATGATAGGCTCCAAAATAACCTGTATAATTTAAAAAGCCAGGCCACATAGGTTGAATTTTGGCAGTCTTGGTTTTCCTTTACTTTTTAACTGTAATTTCATTACTTAAATAGGATCCACAGTGTGATTTGTACTGCCATCAACTGCTTAATTGCTGCTTTTCCCTTAGTAGGAAAAATGAAAATAGGTTTGCTAACCTTTAAACATACTGTAGATATATCACTGATGGAATACATTTTATTGCTGATGAAAATAAGAGTTTTTAAAATGTGTATATGTGTATGTATATATGTATGTGTATTATTGTTTTTCTCATCATTAGGCTGAAAAGTACTACCAGCAATAATGTGTGAAACAGAGTCATTTTCTTGTTCTTCTAATGACAGTAATGAGCCATCCCAAGGTATGTCAGATAAGTCTTCTATTATACAGTTTTCAAATAGTTTAATGAAGGGCTTAAATTTAAGATATAAGAAATTATTTTATATTTTGTATTTGCAATATAACGCTAGTCCTCTTTCTTGGTTCTTATGTCACGCTGCTTGAAAAATCTTCATACAAATGATGCATTTGTAGACTTTGAGTGTCAGTCATTGACTTACTGGTGTCAATCCATCCTCTAATGATAGTTCAGTTTTCTGTCTGAAAACAAGATTGGCTGTATTTAATTTACCTTTAATTTTTAGATTTTAAGGAAGTGGTAAAGAATCCCACTTTCTCACTGAATTGTATTTCTAGCTTGCTTTTACAAAGGGATTAGAAGAGTTGCATGTATAAACATTTGCATTTTCCAAAGAAGACCAAAGCAGTAGGAGAGTAATTATTTTATTAAAGCTGTTCAGAAAGTTCAGATTTTTTTAAAAATAGTGGTATTCTTAGTTGCATTAGTGATGTAGAAGAAAAATATAGTTTTTACAACAACATTAATGTTAATGTAGTAAAATGGAAGAATAATAACAGTATAAGCAACTAGGGTAAATTAAAGTAATGTTGGTCTCAAAATCTGAACTTCTGTGTTGTGCTTCAGAGTACAAGAAAGATACAAAGTCTATACATACTTTGTTAGGATTGTGCTGCTTTGGCATCCTGTGAAGGTTTCTGGCTCTAGGAAAAGGGCAGAACAAGATCCTGTGAAACAGGTTTTGATATCCATTTCAGTGGGTTGTCTTTTCAAACAAAATCTTGCAAACCATCTTTTCCTTTCCAGTAGGGCTGTTTATGATAAATTAAAGTTCGAAGAGCCTTATGTAAGTTACAGATTTTTAATGTTTTGGGCTCACACTTTAATTAAGACATTAAAAGATAATTCTTTTTTAAAAAACAAAATAAAAATATCCACAGACTGTATATGAAGGTTATCTGCTTCTATTTTACATTTTAATCCCTATTATTGTTATTTTTGGTTCGTCTCCAAGGAACATTAAAGCACTGTATCCCCCTGAACATAATTAGATTAATGTTTCATGTTTGTAGGACAGCTTCTTAGACTTTTCAGTAGCTCTACTACTAAGTTTCAGTGTCTTGTTCTGTTTCCTGACACCTTTCATTTGTGAACTCTGCAGTCAGATTCCCTTTCTGTGTGTTCATTAAATAGTTAACATTCAGTAGTGTGCCATGGTATCATTTATTTATGTGGTTATAAGGCTAAGGGAGTTTAAAAAAAAACATAATTGTGAAATCCGCATGTTCTGATAAAGCAGTTCATTTATGTCATGTAGCTTTAAATTCCCAGCACGGGAACTACTGTTCTGGAACCTCATCCCTTCATAAGGCTGAAGCAAACATTTGCTGGAACTAAGTATTGTATACATAAGAGTAGTCTAAGCTTGCCTCTAAGGCCCTGTGACCTTTTCTGTTTTACTCTGAGCATTTCTGTGGTAGCTGCCACCTTTGCCTTTTTGGGTTCTGGTATTATTTTATTGTTTGGACAAAATCCTTGCTGAGGAGTAGCATATAAGCATCAAACTCGATTCATTTGGTATTAATTATGTACAGTTAGTTATAGAGAATTGTATATTGACCCTATCTCACTTTATCATGTCTCATCTCTTTCAATTTATTCCTTCATATTCTTCAAACATTTTTGGATGTCTCTCCTTGTATTTGAGATTGTATTCAAAAAGGAATAACATTCTGTGTGCAAAGTTTGCATAGTGATAGATGTAGCTGTTACATTCTCTTAGTCAATTTCAAGACCAAAGTTCATTAAGTTCCAAATCAAAGGAAGAAAATCAGGTATGAGAAAATTTCACACATGGTTCTGTTCTATCTCAAACGCAGGACACCCACACATGAAGTTTTGCAACCTTCTGTATTCTCTCTCTTTCTCCAGATAAGAACAAGTGCATCACCACAAGGCATCGTAGCTGTGCTTTTGTAAATACTCCATCACCCTGTATTAACAAAGCCATTCATCACATTCAAGAGTTAGAATTAAAGGTGGAGAAATGCTTTGAGCAGGTACATTTATGGTTAAAAATGGCCAAGTGCTTTTTATCTTTATAGGAACAAGTATATTTTTAAATAGGATTATTATGTTGATTTTTATAAAAAATTTAGCTTCATGTCATATGTACTCTCCAAAATAGTGCCCAGCAGGTTCATTTACTGGTCATGGTGTGTTTTTCATCTACCTAACAGTTTCTGCAAGTGAAACGATCTTATTAAAATCAATATACCATAATATCATAACATAATATCAATATATCATCAAGATTAGTGAATTCATATGTGAAGATTCAGATGCATACACGGTCAAGTTGCTTTGATCATATCAATTGTCTGCAAAACAGTTCTTGATGCTAGTCTTGAGTAGACAGTAAAATTCAGCTGTGTGCCATTTTTTGTCATTTACAGTAAGCAGTGTTTTTTTCTGAATACTTAACAATTCCTTGATTAAAAAATTTCTTTACTCTCATATTGAGAGACACGAATCTGAAAATGTTATGGTTCTTTCTCTAGCAGTACATGATGTTTTCCTAGCCTATATAGATTTTGTGTGAATAGAAACAAGAATAAAGGGAAGCTAAAAAAACGGGTAGCTAGATGAAGAATGAATGCAGTATATACCATTTTAAAGTATAGTAAAGTCTTCCCAATAACTTATTTGAGAACATGATTAATATCATTTAAATTATTCAATTTTGCTGGAGAAGTGTTTTCCAAATGTTAATAATTTTTGCATATGTCTGCACTGCAGTAAGAAGATCTGATCACTGCATGCACAGACAAGTTATATTTAAATAATTTATCTCCAGTACCGACAATAATGTCATCATAGCAGAACATCAGGAAAACTGTCTTAGATTAGTATTCTGCAAACGCTGTTAAATACTCTGCAGGGAGGTTTCTGTAACTGCAGCATAGATATTAGAAGAATTCAAGTTGCATGAACTACTGTGATATCTTGATTTACAATATAGACATTAAATTGATAGGAAATTTTATATTGTCTCATTCACCTTTAATGTAATGTAAAAACAGTGAAATGATTTTAATGTCATAATTTTATCAATATACAGGAATAGATAATCATGGATAAGCATTGACACATCCAGATGTGTATACATTTTAATGTTAGCTCATTAATGCTCTTAGAAATCAAAATTAGGGATATATATTGAAATTGTTATACTGCAAATACAGGGAGTTTGGATTTTACTTGTCTATATAGTAACTTATTTAAACCTCTGCTCGTAAGTTAAATGTTACCAACAATATGTCCATTTGACATGGAAAACCTTATATCTATAATGGTAAATTCTTACCCACCAAAACAGGATAGACATGGATGAGGGAAAGGCTGTGGATGTTGTCTACCTGGATTTTTGCAAACCTTTTGACACCGTTTCCCACAGCATTCTCCTGGAGAAACTGTCTGCTCGTGGCCTGGACAGGTGTACTCTTCGCTGGGTAAAAAACTGGCTGGATGGCCATGCCCAGAGAGTGGTGGTAAACGGAGTTAAATCCAGTTGGTGTCCGGTCACAAGTGGTGTCCCCCAGGGCTCGGTGCTGGGGCCGGTTCTCTTTAATATCTTTATCAATGATCTGGATGAGGGGATCGAATGCACCCTCAGTCAGTTCGCAGATGACACTAAACTAGGTGGTCATGTTGATCTACTTGAGGGTGGGCTGGCTCTGCAGAGGGATCTGGACAGGCTGGACCGATGGGCTGAGACCAATGGTATGAGGTTCAACAAGGCCAAGTGCCGGGTCCTGCACTTGGGTCACAACAACCCCATGCAGCGCTACAGGATTGGGGCAGAGTGGCTCGAAAGCTGCCCGGCAGAAAAGGACCTGGGGGTGTTGGTTGACAGCCGGTTGAATATGAGCCAGCAGTGTGCCCAGGTGGCCAAGAAGGCCAACAGCATCCTAGCCTGTATCAGGAATAGTGTGGTGAACTGGACTAGGGAAGTGATCATCCCCCTGTACTCGGCACTGGTGAGGCCCCACCTCGAGTACTGCATTCAGTTTTGGGCCCCTCACTACAAGAGGGACATTGAGGTGTTGGAGCGTGTCCAGAGAAGGGCTACAAAGCTGGTGAGGGGTCTGGAGGACAAACCTTATGAAGAACGACTGAGGGAGCTGGGGTTGTTTAGCCTGGAGAAGAGGAGGCTGAGGGGAGACCTTATCAGCCTCTACAACTACCTGAAAGGAGGTTGTAGAGAGATGGGGGCTGACCTCTTCTCCCTGGTGACAAGTGATAGAACAAGAGGAAATGGGTTCAAGTTATGTCAGGGAAGGTTTAGATTGGATATTAGGAAACGTTTTGTCACTGAAAGGGTTATTAAACATTGGAATAGGCTGCCCAGGGAGGTGGTGGATTCACCATCCCTGGAGGTGTTTAAAAAAAGGGTAGACGGTACTTAGGGACATGGTTTAGAAGTGGCTTTTGTCAGGGTAGGTTAAAGGTTGGACTTGATGATCTTGAAGGTCCCGTCCAACCTCAGCGATTCTATGATTCTATGATTTTGCGCACTGCTTTTGAGGAATGGCCCTTGACCCTTTCCAGTTCCTGGACTGTGGTTGGAAACAGTCTGGGAATGGTTTGTGAATGTGGTAACGTCCCTTACTGTGGGCTGTACCAGTAAGATTTAGTAACAGTTTAATGCTGTAGGTGTTAAAGTTGCTGGGGCCAGAAAACTTTGTTGGCAGTGTTTAATTTACTGTTGTAGACATAGCCCTAAAGAAAAAGCAGGTGACATTCAGGCAAAATTTCTGTGGTAGTTTTGTAATTAAAAACAAAGTACAGAGGTTAAGATGGAAAATAGAATTAACAATATTAAGGGATTTTTAAAACACATTCAACAACATTGAGTAATGCATAACATGTAGGTACAAAAGCTGTGTTTTATTACCAACTATTTGGAGAGGCACAGTTTTTAGAAATTAAAAAGCTTTGTAATTATTTTAAAATGTTGGAAAGCATTCATCTGTATGTACACTAATTAGATCTTCTTATGATACTATATTCAGTGGCCTATTATGCTTTTTGTTAGGAAAAAGAAGTGTATAATATCTGAGATGTATAATGGAGTTGTATGTTTTGCTTTTGCAGTATGGTTATGTGTTTAAGGAGGAGAAAATACCACGGTAAGAATCATATATACAAAATCATACAAAATAATGCACTTCTTTTAATGTTAAGTAATTATTTGATGAGATACGAGTCTGGTTATAAAGTCTGCTCTGGGAACTGTGGAGTTTACCAAGTTCTTCTGTAATGCAGAATGCATCTAAAATAAGCATTCTCAGTGTCTGCAGGATCTAGTTACTTCAGAAGACCAAAAGCATTTGTGGAGAATTTCTCATACCTTCCCTACTCAGTGTTTAATTTTCAAAGATTCAAGGTGATCGTAGGTCTCAGGACTCACCTAAGCAATGAATTTCTGTTGATAACAGTTGTTCAGTTATTGATACTTCTGAAATTGTGCCAATTGGGCCCCTTATCTCAGGTACCTAAATATGAGTAAGGATCCTTATTTTAAGCTCTCATTGCATTAGCTTTTGGGTTGGAACATGATGTGTAAGCGTTCTGAATGTTTTTTATACTTACTCTGATCTTTGTGACGTTCTCTAAATACTGTGTACAATTTTCTGAATTTGCATAGAGGGTCGAATTTACTCTCATTTCAGCTTGGCTAGGCACAGGGAGAGGACAGGTAATTCAAAAGAGAGTAGGAAAAAAGTTTGAATGAAATGGCCATTTCTTCATCACATGGTGTAGTAAGATAGGGAAAAAAACAAGATTTTTTTCTTTTTTTTTCTTTCCTGGTTTTCCTATACTGCATACTGTTAAGATTCTTACTAAATGTATGATTTTGTGTTTTCAGTGTGGTTTTCCAGGTACTTATGTTTAGTTCAAAAAACTTCCATGTGTTTGAGTGACAAAATTGCCTTGAATCACACTACAGTGTTTGCAACTATGTATCTTTAAAGTTAGAGGACAAGAAAGGATGCTTGTTAAAATCAAACTAGAACATAATTCCTAAATTAAAAATAAAAAGTTGAAGAATTGTCTTTTTCTAGATATGTTTGGACTGGGGATATCTAGAATATATACAGAGTTACTAAGGTTATAAATTTAAAATGTAATTTTAAAAATGTAAATTTAAAATGTAATTTTAAAACATAAAACTCATGCAGGTTTTTCCTAAATTTTACATACTGGCTGCATGTATTTTGAAATACACTAAAGAACTCAGCCTTCTCCTAACCTAGGATACAATACAAGTGTATTTCAAAGGCAAGTACTCAGAGGTATGCAAAGTAAGCCTGAATGTGTGGCTAAATTGTATTATTCATGATGCAGGGTACTTTATGATGTAGTTCTAGTTAAAAAGATGAAAACTGAAGAGGACGATGTATCTCATGCACTGAGCTTGTTGTCCTGACTGGTTTGCTCAACAAACTCTGTATTTCCCTGTGTATTTTTACTTCACATCAGATACACCTATTGAGTTATTTTGTGTTTGCCTATTTATCCAACTCCTGTTTATCAAACTCCTGCTTCTTTATCTAATTTGATATCTCTTCCAACACCAGGTCCTAGTTTTCCAGTCCAATGTCTTACTATTTTCCATTACTGCACAGAATTTTTTGTTCTATTCCCTGTAATTTAGATGTATTTTCTGTTGATCTAGAAAGGCTTGAAAAGTATTTCTTTTGGTCTGTTTTTGGCATAGGCTTTTTGTCTGTTATTTCTTCATGGAAAAGGAACTTGTTTGTGGAGTTCTTTCAAATATGTGCGTTCACATTATGCGTGTATGTGCAGTGTATCACTGTGACTGCAGATTTTGTTTCATCTTAGCTGCATATGAAGAACCTGTATGTGCTCTTCAAGCTGCACGTGTGGGTATAAGCAGAGGGTGGTTATTCTTCCTCCGCTTTTCTCAACTCCAGTAGGCTAATGAGCCTCCTAAGTTCATATGCAGGTTATGATTTCCTTGTGTTCTTCTTTGACTACTCATGTTACTTATTTCACCTTCTCACTTTGTCCTAATCTCATTTTAATAAAGCCCTCCTCATCTCGACTTTTGAGTCTCACAGATTTCAAAAGCTTTTCTGTTGGAAATTGATTAAGCCTTGTGCCTTGATCTTTTTTCTTTTGTATCTCTCAAAAATCTTTTTTCTTCATTGTTGACCCTTAAGTGGTGACTTCCTTTCAACTGATAAAACTGAAACTACATCTGGCCTGCAGTGGCAAGGTATCTGTGTCTGCACAGATACAGCGCTAAATGCTTCTGCCACTTACAAGAGTCTGGAAAGTGTAGCATGTATTTCTCCTGTATATTCAGAACTCGTAAAGAGTAACAGCTTTCCTACAACAGTTTCTCTTTGGCACGTTCTTGGGTGTAAGGACAAAAAATAAAGATCTGTGTATGTACAAGATGTAAAGAAATCTGTTTCCTGTATTTCTATAAGGAAATACGAGAAAAGCACTTATATTGGATTGTACAGTTAATAATTCTTCTGTATTGTACTGAATTGTACAGTTAATAATTCTTCTGTATGACTTGCAGTGCTTTTTAATGATTATTCCATTTAACTTGCCAGCATTTAAATGTGTAAGATTCAATAAAATAAATTTTGACTTTGTTAAAGTAATATTTACTTAATAATGCTAATTTAAATTCAGCCTAAAATTTTTTAGTGACAGTGGTTTTTATCTACAGGATAACAGAACAGGTTACTGCTGAATCTATTAAAGATATCTGGTTATCATTATCCACTAAGTTGGATTTTAAAGAAGCTGAAGTATCTTGTGAAGGTAAAAATATTTCATAATTATCCAGTCTGAGTGGTAGAAGTTACTTATCCTCATTTAATATATGCTTTGCATTTGCAATAATAGTTGCTTGTTGCCTGCTTTGTGTCTTATGTAAATGAAATGAGTATCCTTTGAAATCTGTGTGTCATCTGATAAGCTGAAAGACATACATTTTAAATGCTATATTAAGTACTATTTAATCATCTTGTTTGCAAGAAGATGATTTACATTTCTGTATTTAGATTCATACTGTATTTTAACCCATCTAGGATTTGAACCAGCTGAACTACTTAGGTTGGTTGTTGGAAATTCTAGGGTTTTTTTATTTAGTTTCTGTAAAACAAATAACTGCATTGCTGTTACAGGGTATTCATAATGTACTCACAACATAGAGTTCTGTTTTTTACAGTTTGCATCTTTATTCAGGTTATATATTTTTGAATTAAATTTTAAATATTAAAGAGAATGTGTGCAATTTTTTTTAAGACAATGTGCAACTTTTTAAGTACTACTAGCCACAAACGATCCTGTCTGCAGTAAATTGTGTGACAAAATTTCTGTTGGTGGCAGTGAAGCCAAAATTTCACTCCAGATTTTAAGTAGTTGTCCTTCTTTTCAATGCTTGCAGTTTTTAATCGAAATAATTTAAGGAATTATTGACTGTGGAATCAAAATAGAAATGTGTTGGATTCTATAGCATATATACTTCCCATTTTTTATAGATCAGGACTATAGATGATGACCTCAAAGGATCTTTTATCGAAACAAATAACTGAGGCAATTTTGATAGCCAGATTTCCCAGTATGAAATGATGATTTGTGTGTAACACAAATAAAACAGTGTGGTCGAGATGTTACACTAAATATTCTTAGAACTCCAAAGACCTTAATGAAGTCGTTGATACTTTCTTAGGAAAATAAAATGAAATAAGTATTCTTTTAAAAATTTAGATGATGAGGAACTTGTACTATTATATGGACGATAACTTACTCAAGCAATGAGGCAAAGATGAAAATGTTGTCCCATCTATATTAATACACTTTTGTTGCACTCTGAATAAGTGAGAAATAAGCTGAGGGAAAATGCTGTTGAACGTGAAAGTTTTGTTTGTAACCAGTTGTGCTTGCCTTGATACATGTGAAGAGGCTAGCTTTATATTGAGAAAGAAGCTGCAATAAAGAGGGTATATTTAAGCTTTTGTAAGAAATAATTATAATGTATTTTTAAAGGCAGAATTGTAATCAGTTGTGCTTACTGTGATCCATGTGAACAGGCCAACTTTGTGTTGAGAATGAAGTTTGAATAAAAAACATACGATTAAGCTTTCATAAAAATATTTTTAATGTATTTTTAAAGACGACAAGACGTTAACCTTGAAGCAGGAAACAGAAGCTTTGCTATTGGAAGTTACTGAGCTAATTAAGCGGCTGGAGGCTGATCGAGAGGAAGCAGAAAAAGCTTTGGAGTTGGAGAAACAGCGAGGGAAAAAGCTTGGCATGAAAATTGATTGTATGTCACTTTGGAGGCTACAGCAGCTTCCTGCAGCTGTTCAAAAAGGTATTGGTATTGAAACTAAGAATATTTGTTATTTTTCAGTCATCTCATTACCAAGAATAAGAATTATGATATGACTATAGTTGTGTTTACTGTAATAGGAGTACAGTATTTACTCTGAATTTGGTATATGGAAAGTACTATGGAATGTTCAGCATTGTTTGAGAAATAGCATAAGAGTAGACAAGACAATCTTAAGATGATAACAAGTGCTCAGTTTGGGCCAAGGAATGAGAAGACAAAACAGAATTATAAAACAATTCATTTGAGTTAAACCACAGATTAAACCACAAAAAAAAAGTTTTGAGAAAAATTACAATGTGATAAACTTGAACAAAGTACTTAACGTATTTAGTAAGAATTGTTTGACGTAACCATTGATAGATTTCCTTGAAATCCAAGATTCTAAGGATGTTTGCTATTACCTTTTGTGATGAACTGGCATCTACACAATAGAATTAAGGAAATAAAAAAAGAAAGCAGCTATGCAGCAGCTGTTTGCTGTTTGTCTTCTGACTCACAGTCAGAAGCAGGTACCGTCTGAACCTAGACTTGTAGAAAAGTTGCATAATTTATAACAGTAGGTTCTCAAATGTACAATCACAGTTAGTACTTTAGTACGTATTCTAGTGCAGATCATCCTGAGGTCTTTGACAAATATTTCCCAGTCCAGAGTGTGGTGATAATGCAAGTGTCTTCCATAACTCTGTTTACTGATGGGTAGATACTGAGTGACAAGTAGTGTATAATGGAGGCAAACCAGGAGTCATTTAGTCACAAATGCTTTCTCTCTGTCTCTCTTTTTTTTCCCCCCTCCTTAGGAAGGCACAATGTCAGATAGTGCGCATCCCCTAACAATATATGAGAACAATCTATGTTTGTTTGTTTCTTTGTTTATTTTAGCCAATGGACAACCGTTGACTTGGAAACTAGAAACCTGTGTTATGGTGTTACCAGTTTGCAGAGATTGCTTTCCTTAAAAGCAGTTGCTTCTGAAGAACAATTTATGATATCCTGAAAACAGAGGAGGAGATCGAATAAAGAATCAGAATTAAAATTCAGTGATAGGTTAGAAACTGCTTTCAGCAGAAAATCCTGTGGCAATGGAAAGGTCAATTTTACAGAAGCAAAGAACTGCAAGAAGAGAAGGCTGATAATGTAATCATAGAATAGTTTGGGTTGGAAAGGACTTTTAAAGGTCATCTAGTCCAACGCCCCTGCAATGAGCAGGAACATCTTCCACTAGATCAGGTTGCTCAGACCCCCATCCAACCTGACCTTGAACGTTTCCAGGGATGGGGCATCTACCAGCTCTCTGGGCAACCTGTTCCAGTGTCTCACCACCCTTATTGTAAAAAATTTCTTCCTTGTATCTAGTCTGAATCTACCCTCTTTTAGTTTAAAACCATTACCCCTTGTCCTATTGCAACAGGCCCTACCAAAAAGTCTGTCTCCATCTTTCTTCCCCATTATTCAGCACAATAGTTCAGGATTTGAGCTGCAGAGATGCTACTTTGTACTTTTTGATGTACTTACCTACAGTGATGCAGCTGTAAATCATTTTTGTGTGTTGCTACACATTCCTGTCACTTTTACTTTACTGTTTAGCATTCTCTATAAATATGAAAAGTTTGGAATAGTGGCATATAATTAACACATTTTCAATTCTGTTAATATATGCAAGGATACGGTATGTTTTAAGAAAAAAGCAAAATAAACTAGCATGAAGTTTGGCTCTGAATATTAACCATCTCTTCTCCCTTGATTTATCAATGGGCTATGTCAGTATGATGTTATGTCCTTGGAGTAAATTTGTCATTTTCAGGATTATGACTTTTCATAGTATTATCTATTAGACAAAAATTATGCTAAATTGGAATTGAGGATAAAGGGGAAAGACCCTGAGGGATGTTATAATTATCCCTAATCTAAGTATTACAAACCCAGGAGATTCTTAATTAAGAGTTTGCATGACCCATTCAGAGTAGACGCTGAATCCTGTTATTTCTTTAGACTTCCCTTGGTTTCCATTAGTGCTAGCTCCCACTACATCTGTGTCCTGTAGCACACTCAGGTAATTGCAGTGACATAACCTATCTTCAGAAATTACCTTCTCTGAAATATAAAAAAAATCCAATGGAAAACATTTTATTCGTCTCAATGTTGGGTATCATTTTGTGTGATATATAAAAGCCACTTATTCATACAATGTCTCTTTAGTTTTTAGTAGCAATGAAATAATAATTTTGTAAATTTGTGATTTGTGTCTTGTTAATGCAGCAAAATTGTGACGACTGTTAAGGGATTGCACTGAATATTCCACAGCTACTTCTCAGAGCTAGAGAGCCTTTTTTTTACTCAGTAAAATGTGCTTCTCTCTCTCCAATCTATGGCAAAGTTTACTGCTCTTGAGACGTTTTCTGTTTTTTTTTCTTAGCTGATATCTTACTTTACTTTTCCTAGTTTCATACCAATAATTTTTCCATATAGAACATCAGCTGCTGCAGGACACCATCTCTAATAAGTGCTTTTTTTTTTTTTTCTGAGCAAAATAAAATATATGTTGTCATTCAGCAAGCAGTGGTCTAGTCACGTATTTTCTTGTAAAGACCCATAGGAAATGTATGCCAGTCAGAAGAGTAAATGCAGCAAACTGAACTAAGACTGACACACTTCTGTGTGGCAACATGAATATGTTTCGTTTGTTGGCTTCGAGTTTGTATCTTTAGTTTAATTTTCTTGAACCCACATCTACTTCAGGAAGTGTCCCTGAACTGAAAATAGTTGGCATATTAAGAGGATGTGGGATTTATACTTGCCCTGTTCTTCCTCTGCATCCACATATGTCTGTTGCTGGAGACTGGGAAGCTCAGCAGAGCTGTTATTGTGTTATAATAGCCTCCTTTAGATATGCCTTAAGGCTAGATGTTTTATTTTCCTTCATAAAAACAAAACTACCCCTCACTGTGAAAATTTGCTTGAATTACATACTAGTATTATTAAGTGTGATTTTAAAAACAGTTCCACTGCTAATGCAATATTTGGTGGTGTCTTTTGTAACCAATATCCTATTTTGGCCTTCAAAGTAGTTTACAGCAAAATTTTGCAAGTCTTAGTATTATGACAACATGTTTCCTAATCTCACTACGTATTAATGGTGTCACTCAAATTTTGTTATGCTGATTATCTTTTTAAAAGAATATGACATGTGTGTTCAAGATACCTTGGAGCTACAATGGCATTTTGATTGTAAAAGCCATCAGCTGCGACAGTTACAAAACCAAATACTTCAGACAGAAACAGTCAACAGAAAGATTCAGGAGGATATAGACTTCATGAAGAAACACAGCCCTCTGCTGGAAGAAAAGCTGATTCTAGAGGGTGAAGCTGTGAAGGAAGTGTTGCTGGCTTATGAAAAGGTAAATGCAGACAATATGACGATGTTTTTTTTAGAATCTTTCCACTCCATAGGTGCATACGGTTTTAGAGAACAGAAGTCTTTTGGAAGTACCAAAGTCTGATTTAAATTTTGAACACGAAGACTGTGAATTGTGTGCCCAGACCATTATATAGAGGCACTAAGTGCAGACAGAATCCAGGGAGGATAATGCTGTTGGCCTTTAATAAATGTCTCTTAAGCATATATGGAATGTAATTCTAACTTTTTAAGTTGATTTCACGCAGGATTTTTCATGGGAAAGGCAGAAGGCACATACCTGTTATATGTATAGATTCTTTTCAGATTTCTCACAGACATCAGCGTTTGTTCCAGAACATGGAGATGTTAGAAGCTGTTACAAAAATGTTTTTAGGATTTAATTATTTTTAAGCGCTGATGTACATTTTTTCCTAATTTATTTGTTGATAGTATTTATTGATAATGATAATAATTCATTATTTGTTGATAATAAATGCCTAATGTGGCTAATGTCAGTCTGAATAATGTAAGTGTAGCAAATTTGTAGGCAGTTTAAAATTGATGTCTAAAAAGGAAGGGATACTGCGTTACTTCAAATACAGATTTTAGTACAGTATTATGTTTTCTATTTTTCTATATATTTTCTATAGTAATTTTTAAATACAAATCTAGAGATTAATCTCTTTTTCAAGGTACTTACAGTCTAAAAAGGGTCTTGTTTGTAGGTGATTCTTAATATTATTTATTTTAATTTGTTTTATTTTGAACTTTGAGGGCTCAACGGTCATGTCAAAATACTTCTAAAATTAAAAAGTTAATTGCCTATTACACAAATAATATGAGAATTATCATGAATTAGATCTGATCTATGAAATTGCTTCTTTTCAGAGGGTTTTTTTTCTTTCTTTCCAAAAAGGGACACTACGTATCATAAGAAGATAGATTTGATGTTACTGTAACTTATTTATACATTTCATTTCAACAAAATGTCTAATTGTCAAGTTATTTCTGACTTTTATTCTGCTCTAATTAATATGCTGGTTTTCACTCAGGTATGTTTTTTCCTCCCATGGCCTTAAAAAAGCAGCTGATACTTAATTTTCTTTGCAATTAAAACAGTTATTTAATTTTGAATCTCTAGCTTTTAATATCCAAAGAACAAGTTTTAGCTGTGAAATGCTGGATTATAATAAACATTTTATATCATGTTATTTGTTAATATTTGTAATATTTTAAAAAGCAGAGACAGTAGACGTACATATCTCTATTTGAGAGTTGTTACAAACTGAGTGTCCTGATACTATTTAGAGCATTGAAAATCGTGTTCACTGTCTGCATTGTCTCAGGCCCCTCTTTTACATAGGTGGCTGCTGGACTTGCACATCCTCTAGATGTTTAAGTAATGATTCTGTCAGATTACTGAGTGAAACCTCAGGGGCTTCTTTCAACATTATTTCTTTCTTTCTGCTCCAGAGGTCACTATCTTCCCATGGAAGCAGCCACCTTTTCACAGTAACTTTAAAGTTTTGTAACAGAATAAAAGCCCTCTTGCTAACATTTACGCCATGAAATTTTACAACACACATTCTGTTATCTTTCGCTGTGTTTGTATCTCTTGCAGACCATGCAGAATTTGTTGCTAAGTTGTATGACATCACAAAGTACTACTTCAACTTTAAACTGCAAAAAATCAGTCAAATTTTGAAATTGTTTTTTATTTTAAACATTATGTATGATTTTTATATAACATCTTTCAGAAAACTTGTTTTATTTTCTTAGGCATCAAAAATATACAGTGATATTTGTTGTGAACTGATGGAAATCCGAAAGGCAATGAAAAGAATTGATGAAGAATCTGAAAAGAAGATAGAATCTATGTATGAGAAAATCAAATGTGCTGAGATGCTACTGAGTCAATACAAGTAAGAGCTATTCAATATGGCATTATAATGTCTTGTTAGTTTTAATAGTGACAATCAAACTATTGAAAATTTGCTTTTAGGAATCATTTTAAATTCTGATTTTTGCAAAATTTAAATTAATAGGATTATATATAAAAGTAGTGTTTGCCTTGTTTGTCTTAGCTTGCATTAGCAGAAAAAGGAAGGGGTGATGTCCAGAAATAATACCCAGATTCTAAGTTCCATAAATTGACTCCAAAAGCATGCCATTTTTGCCTTATTTTACTTACTTATGAATTTTTAATCCCTTTGACAGAACTTTTTGATATCATTCTTATTGACTGCACAAATTACTTGCATTGAATGTCAGCACTTAGAGTAGTACCACAGTTACAATTATAACTTAATTTTGAACTTGTGTATTAACCAGAACAACTCTAGCCAACAGCACGTACTTTTGAACTTACTAAAATATCTTATCTTTCTTCTATTTAGCAAACAAACAAAATTACTATAACTTTATTGGATTGCAAGGTAGCTTCTGTATGGCAGTGACTTATGTTGCAGTTTCCTCACAGTAACCTCTTGTCAGGTTATTAACCCCTGAATTACCAATTAGAGCTATAGTAACAGTAGGACATCACTAATGGCCAGTCACTGACAAGTAATCTCTCCTTTCTGTTGCTGAACATACAGACAAAGAGTCGGCACCAAGAGTGACTATGACAAATAACAAGAATGCCAAGTACTTTCATGTTTGGTAGGAGTTTGCACTCAACTTTGCTGCATATGCCTATGGCTAGTTGCCAGGTTTTATTTGGCAAAGTAGCAAGTGACATAGTGACTCTTTTTCACTTGAGATGAGGAAAGCTTAGAGGCATAATTGAAAAACACCAGTAAATTTTCAAGATAACCTTACTGGCAGTAACAGATGTTTCCGTATTGTGGCCATGTGACAGCAAAGGTCCCTTAAAGAGATGGGTTTGTGTCTGCTAGATAACTGGATGATTCTAGAATGCTGTGACAGTCTTTCCCTATGCTTCTAAATATGACTGTGACCTACAAGAGCTACTCTTCACGCCAGCACAGATGTAATATATGTAAGAGCTGTTATTCACTTCTGCTCAGTGAAAGCCTATTTGCCAAAGGTAATTCTCATCTGTATGTATCTGAGAATCTAATGCCACGTGTCAACACATCTTTGTTAGGAAAACAAGAAATTGTAGAAATAGTTACTAGCAGAAATAAACTTTGTGATTTTGCATGTTTACAGGCCAGCAGCACACTGACAGACTTTCTAAAAAGATGGAAAGTAAGGAGTTATGAATATCTTATTCTTGTGGTTTAACTCCAGTAGGCAGCTGAGCCCCACACAGCTGCTCACTCACTCCCTCTGAGCAGGATGGGGTGGAGAATCAGAAGGGTAAAAGTGAGAAAACTTGTGGATTGAGATAAGGACAGTTTAATAGGTAAAGTAAAAGCTGCGCATGCAAGCAAAGCAAAGTAAGGAATTAATTCACTACTTCCCATCAGCAGGCAGGTGTTCAGCCATCTCCAGGAAAGTGTCATGGTTACTTGGGAAGACAAATGCCGTAACTCCAAACGAATGACCTCTTCCTCCTTCCTCATTGCAGCTTTTATTGCTGAGAGTGATGTCCTATGGTATGGGATATTCCTTTGGTCAGTTGGGGTCAGCCATCCCGGCTCCATCCCCTCACAACTTCTTGCGCACCCCCAGCCTACTCGCTGTTGGGATAGTCTGAGGATCAAAAACGGCCTTGACTCAGTGTAAGCACTGCTCAGCAACAGCTAAAATATCCCTGTGTTATCAACACTGTTTTCACCACAAATCCAAAACATAGCACCATACAAGCTACTATGAAGAAAACTAACTCTATCCCAGCCAAAACCAGTAGTATACTTACGTACAAGCCCAGTAGAATTTGGGAATAAGGTATTTTAGTCCCCTCTGTGAAGGGACCTGCTCTCAAAGGGACTTAAAGAAGAGGTCATAACTGCTGTAGCTGTTTTCTGTTGGTGTGATAATAAGCGTGATTGTTTTACTTGCCGTTTATGGTGCTCAGTAGGCCTGGTAAGGAGCCACACCCGATTGAAATAAGGGCGGTTGGTTGTAACATTTCCAATTTCTTTAGATTATAGCATCTTGGCAACTTTATTTCAGAAACTGATTAGTGCTAAGGAACTTGAAACACCTTTTTTCAGTCCCACAGAAGGAGTACTTACTACCTGCCTCAGAATCTTAGAAGTTGTTAAGCCTGCAACACAAAGTAACACTGACTTTTGCAAAACAGAGCATTCTTACAGTGTATTTGGGGGTAGATATCAACCTCAGGAAATCATTACTTTGGCTAATATGGCTGGCGCTTTCGATGTCTGCTATCCAGGGAGATCTGTGCTTGCCAGTCAGCTCGAGCAGAAACCTTAATGACACATTTTTGAAGAAAGGAAGGTTATTTAGATGCAATAATCCTGTTTCCTTAAGATACCATATCACTGTGGATATCTTTGCTATTGGCACTAAACTGCAGAATTAAAGAAGGATCATAGCTCTTCTGTAATATGTTTATACTTTAATATGGGAGCAGGAGGCATCCTGGGTAACATGCTTTTACTCAAATGACATTGCTGCTCGAGAAGTTCCAGTCTTGCACTCATAAAGTGCCTGTGCACTTGTAATGAGATCCAAACTGTCTGTGTCTCAGTAAGGACAAGTCAGTGTAGGATAAAAAAAGTTATTTTTCTGTAAGATGGATAGCTTAACAATACTGGAAAAATAAATGTCTTTGTCTGACTTTTTTCGTTTGTCAGTATGTTTGACTTTTTCCTTTTTTGATTCTGACCTTTACAGTGAATTTCTTGTCTAGTTTTTCTTCAGTTCAGAATAATTTTGACACTATATTTAGAGGTATTTATGCTAATTATATTTTATTACCTCTAAGATTAAAATGATTCACAGACAACATGTTTATGTTTAGTTAACTAAAGCTGAACTTCTTCATTTTAGAGCCCAGTTTGCAATCTGGAAAGAATAGTAGTATATGAAAATTAAAATTGTAGTCAGAAATATAGCTAAAAACCGAAGTATTTTATTATACAAAACCAGAGACCAGAATTCTGTAATACCAACACTTATCAAAGCGGGAGTGACTTATGGAAATTACCATGTGATTCTCCAATTAAAGTCGCTACATGTGTCTAAACAAAGGAAGAGGTGTGTGAAGAGTAGGAGATAATACTTACTTTTGATGGATATGAGCCTGTGAATGCAAGCTTCACAATGTCTTCACAATGTTTGGAATTTTAATTATAGCTTAAATATGTGTATAGAGATTATCTGATCAAATGCTCATTAGCTCCTCCGTGGGTTCCAGCTGAGAGAAATCAGACAGCATGGACCCTGATTCTGTAACTGGTTAAGTTCATTGCAAACCTCATGTTGATTTTAATTATGGGAAAGATCAGGTCCTGAGTAAGAAGTATTACCAAAAACGTAGTGTGATTTATTACTATGTATTCAGATACTCTGCAAATCAGTTTAGTGTTTCACTGGCCTATTTAGTGTTCTGTCAACTTGTCTGAATTACTAGCTGCTGGGAAGAATTGTTAGCAATGGTTATAGTGAACCATTGCTGGAGGTGATTTTATCATGTAATACCAGAATAAATAACGTTAAAAGTATATGATTTCACTTTTCTTTCATTTTTTATTTTTAACTATTCCAGCTTATACCTACTATTAAACTTTATTCCTTATCAATTCATATTTACAAAGTGTGGTCAGAAGTGATTTGTTATTGTCCTCTTGTAGGTAAATTGCTGTAGTTCTGGAATCTAAGCTTTAAGAGTTATGTGATGATAAGTGTTGCTGTGTATTTTGATCCTTCTTTACTAGCGTATATCCTGTGTGAATTTGGATTTTTACTTTGTTTCTTCTTCCTATCTGTTTTCTAAAGCAACTTACATTATTTTCAATGTGCTTTCAGAAGACTTCTGTATTTTATGACCTTTCCAGAATGCCCTCTGACTCCTTTTCACTTCTGTAATATACTTTTCTGAAATAGGTTGAAAGATAATGTATTCCAAATTAAGCCTTGTCAATGACTTTAACAGGGACATCTTACTCTCATTGTTTTATACTAGTATTTTTCATCCTATTTCTTATTTAATCTAACACCTTCTTAGCTTCTTTAAGTGTGCGAAATATTGAGTAGAATTTCTGAGTGTTTGTGGAAATACATACATGTCTTTCTCAGTTTTATACAGTTAATTTAGAATTTTAAGGTGTGCTTAATCTCTCTGATCTTACACTTTTTTGAGTTTGGACACTAAATGGTATGTGCTGTTGTGTTCTGCAGTTACTTAGCTTGTCTTGAAATTTTTCTTAAGTTTCTAAGTTCTTTTTGGCCTTGCCTATTGTAATCACATTATATGCAGACTCTTAATTTCACTACTCCTTTCCCTTTCAGATCATTTGTAAATACATCAAAGCAACAGATATGGGATTTTGAGATACCATGCTGTTGACCTATTGTTTCAATGAAAATTGATTGCTTAATCTTACTTCTACATTTTTTCATTAATATTAGAATTTTTCATCTCACCTTCTGACTACTTCACTTTTTAATAGTCTTTTATGCAGGATTTTATTCAGTTCCCTTTAAAATTCCGTCATTGTGTCATAGTTGTTGGCTTACTTAGCAGTTGTAGGTCAGAGTGGGCAGTTTTCCTGTTTTGTTTTTGTAGTCTTGGTGGAAATCAAGGCTCTTGAGTTTGTTTCATGTGCAAGACAGAAAGTGTGCTGTTTTCCTGTAACAAGCTTTTGTTCTGAGGTGCATTAAAATTGCTTTACAGAAACTCTTTTTTCTCTTGAAACAAATTGTAATGTAAGTAAAGTCACCATGATAGTGGCAATAAATAACTAATATGGGAAATTCATCATCTATACTGTTAGAAATATACCATGTAAGTTTTCTGTTTCACCTAGTTAAGTGATTTCCTATTCATACCATATGACAGTGATGTAGACTGTTGTGCACCTCGCAACCTGTTTTGCAACTAAAAGTAAAAATGTTAATGATGCAAGTGTTTAATAATATCGGCATTTATGGGGAAAAGTCGAGTAGAAGACTTTTTTCTGCCCCTCAGTGAAGAAATTAATTTTTTTGCCTACTGTATCTTTTTTTTTCTTTTTCCCCAGCCATTTGCTAGACTGGTAATTCAAGTCCTACATACATTACAGAGGGAGCAGTGCCTTCAGCTACCATCTGAGGAGGACTAGAATAACATGTGGTATTGATAGGTGTGAGAAAGAGACATTTGTGATGGCACAGACTTGAAAGACTGTTCTGCAGTTTGATAGTTTCTTTATGTTCAGTGCCATCAGTGAGAAAATTATGAAGATTGCCTGAAGCTCGAAATACTGAGGCTGGGGTACATCACACAGCACAGTCTGTTATTTTCACACATATTCACTGTGGCTGGTACGACTGTATTTTTCCACGAGATTGTGCTCAGAAAGTTGTAGCTGATAGGTAATATGAGAAGAAAATTACAGTCTATGCCTGTTACATGTCTGTCATTAGAATAATTCCAAGTATCATGTGTATGTTTCTTTCATGGGTGATGGATCTAAGAAAGTAGAAGTGTTTAAAGTGTTACATTTCCTGCTGGTGTTATATATATTCTGTGACATTTGGAATGTGACTTTGCAAGGTAAGTGTTTTCTCCATCACTAGATGGAAATCTTGGAAGCAAATAAAGGAAGAGTGTCGGTCAAATAATCTTGTAGGAATGACTCTTGAATTAGTAATGAAGTCTCTTCATTATTGTTTTTTTGTTGTTTTACTATGTTTAAGTATGCAAAACTCATTGAGGTATTATTTGGGTTGTAATGCAGTAGATGTCTCTAAAATTCAACTACTGTTGGTCTTAGTTCTGCTGCAGTGGGTTCATTTTTTGGTGTAAGGCATACTTTGGCATGTGTTATTGACCAAGATAGTTCTCTGGGGAACGTGGGGGAAACTCCTTTTTTCTGCCTGCTGAAAAAAATAATAAAAATAATGGACAAGCGCCAGCAGTCATTGTAAAATTTTAACCTGATATCCCTCTATTTCTTCTGCCTTTCACCAAATCCATTCTTATGAACAGCTATAACAAAAGGCCCATGCACAGTCTGTAATGAGGCCTAACAGTGTCTCGTGGGAGTGTTTTCCTCACGATTGTTGTAGTTGTTATTATCTAGTTATTATTATCTCTTTCTGTAATTATGGCCAGTTTTCCTTTTCATAATGCTGATAAATCTGCTATTGAGGGTGAAAGTATTCAAAGTAAAGTCTTTATCCCCTCCTTTGACCTTGTCTACTGTCTGCAAGTTCCTTTTCACATGAGGAACTGAAGTCAGTAAAAATTACATTTGTCCACGAGATGACAGTGCAGTGGGTTGATGAAGTGAAGATGGCTCTGAACTAGATTCATCCACTAGCAGAGAAAGAAGTTGACTCCTATTTTAATTAACGTGTATGGTATGAAACAAAGTCTTGTGCTTAACTACACCAGTACCTGTTCAGAAGTCCAATTAGAAGTTTTAATGTTGGCAGGCTGTTTAAGTGCGAGTGAACGGGTAGCATGAGTAGTTTTGATATCTGGCTGAAATTGCATGAATCTGCCAGGGTAGATATTTTGAAATTCTCTCATGCATACCTGTTCAAGAAACGTAGTAGAGAATCAAAATAAATCTTTACTAATTCAGATCTGCTTTACATTTTCCTTTATGGAGAGGGACTACCTTGGAATATTTCCAAATAGATGGATTCACTTTGTGTGTATTTCTATTAGGAATGAGTTAAAGCATTCTGAATTTATTTGGACCGAATACTGTATGAAGTTAAAAGAAACAGAGGAGAAGATTATAAAGGATGAAAAACACCTTGAGGAGTTAGTGAAGCAAAAAGCAGAAATCCAGGAAGATGTAAAATGTTGGAACAGCAAAGTGAGTCTTGAATATTTATAAACAAGCAAGTAAATGAGTATCTTTTATTGAAAAGTACATGAATGCTTGAATATTTTGTATGTTTAAGAGTTAAGATCCTCTGTAAAAGTAAAAATACAAATACTGATTTAAAAATAGTGTGGTAGATTCTATAGAACTCCCATGTTCATTCTTCTAATGTAGTATTATTTTTCAGCTTTAATTATTAAAAATACAAGAATCATCTTACATTCCTTTAAATGACCTGGGTATTTTTTGTTGGATGCACATATGCTCAATATTGCTTATCTTGTTAAATCATAAGGAAAATGTATGCATTTAGCAGGACAGCATGTGTTCTCTTGAATTAGTAGATTTCTTGGCCTGAGATGGCATGTGATGCACTCTTACAGCATGCATACTGATACCCTATTTTACTTAAAATTCCCATGTTTCTGTTATATTTGTTTAGCATTCATTTTGAAATCTTATTGTACTTGGCAGTTTAAAATCTGAACTGGAGTTCTTCGCAGTGACTGACTAGGCGTTTTCAATTAATTGACAGCTCCATAAGTGGACACGGTAGAAAATGCCTAAAACAGGATTTAGATGCCCACAAGAGAACTTGTTCTTTTTTTTTATATGTATATATGTGTATGTATATATGTATAAATAAAGTATGAAATTCATTCTCTTGTACACGCCCAGTACTGTTGTGGTTTGTACAGCTAGATAGCTAGGTCTTGCTAAGGATCCAGTGTAATCCAGAATCCAGATGGAGTATTCCTGAGAAGCTGAATTTACCAAGCATGCCCAGAATTTAACAAAAAAACCCCAAAGCACACCCCCCCGAAAAAGTAAAGATACAGTCACGTTAGGCAGCCACCAATGGGTGTGTTCTTGCCTTTTATTTCCAACTGTTGCAGTTTTCTTCCTGTTACTGGCACCAGCGATGCTACCAACTGATACCTAGAAGACCACTGTTTTCAAATAGAGCCAATGCTTATTAGTAAACTTTTTTTTTTTTCATTTTTCTTTATGGAAGTGTTTCCAGCTGGGTTTGCCTGATCTGATATACTTCAGTGAGTACTACTTGGGTATTAAACCAACACAAGGGAAAGGGAGAAATGCACAACAGGGGTAAGGTGGGGCATGTAACTGATCCATTTGGTGACCACCTTTGGTTTGGTTAGTTTATGCTAAAGGTGAGCCAGAGTTCATTTTAGCATAGAGCTGACGTTTTATTGTAAATTTCCTTCAAAAACATATCTAAACCAACTAACTGAATAAATCTTTGTAAATAATAGTGGATTTTCAGAAAGCTCAAAGTATTTCTTCTGATCATCGTAGAAATGTTACTGGGATAATGGAGTTATTTTGGGAATCAGGAAAATTTTGGGATTATTTTCAGTGACTTCAGTGGGGTTTGAAATGAATCCAAATTATAATATGACAATTGTCACATACATCAATAAGTTTGAAGACAGAATTAGTGATGTGAGCTAATATTTTTCTGCATTTTTTTTCCCTGGCTTTTTTCCCTTTTTAAATTCGCGCTGGTTTTTAAATTTTGTATATTACTCATTAGGAGTGTTACAACTTTTGACACTGTAATGACAATTGTGAGTTTTCTTTTTTCCATGTTACCCAGATTTGCATTAAAAAAGGTTTCTGTATGCATTACATCAATTTTCTGTATCTGCATGGGCTTTGCTCTTCAAATATTAGAAGAAACCCTTATAAAATTAATCTTATACTTAACTATTCCTTCTTTATTCTTTTGTCTTCATTAGTTACCTGCAGAGTGTGGTAGTATTTCAGGTCATTCCTGTCAAAATGTTTGCGCTAAAGGCATTGAAAGGGGGAAAACTGTTTCTAAATCATGTTTTTCCTATGTACTAGCAATTTAAAAACTGTGACATTTTGCTCACACTTAATCCATTGGGTTTTTTTCCCCTGCAGTCGTAACCAATTTCTCTTTGTCTTTCCCAAACTTCCCCTGAATTGTATTTCTTAGAATATTTTATGTATCGAGAGACTTAACAATTTGCTTTTTTATCTCCTTTTTCCAGATGAGTAAAGGTGCTTCTTTGCAGTTTTTCCTCACAGATCATGTTTTTCAATCCCTAACTATTCAGGTTAGGACCTTCAGTCCCCAACTAGTTTAGTTAAGAAGAAGCAACCATACAAGAACAACCAGTAGAATCCTACATATAACACAGCAGAGCTATGACATTCTAGACAAGATAAAAAGACAAAGCCTGCGTTGTTTCCCTCCTTAGCTGCTGGGACATAGTCACAAAGTATGTTATGCAAATCTGCCCTTAATCAGATTCTTGAGTTAGCAGTAGGAAATTACGTGCCATTTAGAGTACCTGTGTCCTAATTCTGTCCTGATCTTCCCATATGTATTTTTTACCTTTATGCTAACATCTTTATCAACCCTGATCTTCTTGGGCATGTTTGTTGTCTGGTCATATTCCGGTTAGACCCATATCTCTATGGAGAATGTATAGGTAAGTCCTGCCAGGATAGCTATGTTGTTTCAGCCTCTATAGAGGAAGGAGAGGTGAAGGAAACAAAGGTCATAGGCTCAGTGTGAGCAGGTATGCCTTTATTTATCTGAAGCCACTTTAGATGTTTTCCTATAGATGCTTGCTTCCCTAACATCCTCATTTTTTCCTTAAGCTCCAGTAGTTGATCCATCATTGAATCTCTGTATGAATCTGTATTAAGTCAACAGGTATATTGAAATTAAATAAAATCTTGAGACTGAGAGTAACGTAAGGTATTCTGCTCAATAATATCACATATATCATGTATAAATTAGCAGGCTGTGAGCGTGTGCTTCCTGATACTGTGAAGTCGAAAGATTCTGCTAGGATACATCGCAATGTCAATGTGCATATGAATAATATAGCACGAAATACATCTAGTTACTGTTTAATAGCCTTCCTTTGAAATTTATTTTTAAATATATTCTTTAATTATTATAAAGAAATATAGGAGATACTTGTATTACTTACTTCATAAAATATTTTATAGATAGAAGATTTGAATAATAGAATAGCTGCCCAAGGAGATGAGAGCATAAAAATATCAGATGCTTCTTCTGAAGTAATTAAAGCTCTGGAAGAATTAGTAAGTTTCTTATTGTATTTTTATAAATGAAGTAAAAATGTTTGCATACTTGCATCTTCTGTGTTGGCCTGAAATAATTTCAACTTATGCTAAAGGTGTTTTAATGTTTTAATGTTCACTAGAAATCCACCAGGGAAAGTGATCTACAGAATAGAAAGCAAAAGATTCTATATATTAATGAAGCATTGGACGTTTTGAAATGTGAAAACGAAGAACTTGAGGGAGAAAATGAAGAGATTTTGCAAAACATTGGAAATAGGTAATGCATGCAATATAAATATAGGAAGCAAGCATTATTTTTTCACTGAAAGCATGTCTATAAAAGTGAACCTTGCTTTTCTTTTAATGCTGTCTGTAATTTAACATTTCAAGAGTTTCAAATCACTTCACTCTGAAATTTATAATCTATCTTTTTTGACCTTCATTTGAAAGAAAATAACTAAAATTCTGCAATAGGCAAAATATATACTTTGATAATTAAGAACAACAAAATGAGGAAGATGCTGAAATTCTCTTTGTTAACAGAAACCTCAGTCCCAAAAACATTTTGGTAAAAACTGTTATGAATTTCATTTGTGGGGTTTTCATATATAATGGTTATAAACATACAATCTTGAAATGTGCTTTTCTCTATTTTCTTCAAGTTCTTGTAAGACATTATGCACCCATCTTTTGTAGCTCCTCAGTTTATTGATTCGAAATAGCTATACTCCAAACAATTTTTTTCATAATATTCTCAGTGCGTTTATAATATAACAGCAAATAAAATCAAATTTTCATTCCATCTTCCTTTGGACACTAGGTGTATGCTGTTTTTATGTATCTGACAGGTTGTCTTCTTTTTTCCCCCCAGTAAGTAACTTTGGATTTTATTGTCTGGTTTCAGCAAAGTCAACTGAAAAAAAAAAATTTCTTTAAAATAATTAGATTGTTACAAGTTTTGTAGAAATTGATGACTGAGTTGAATACAGACATCCTGTCAGCATGAAGACATTCCGTACCAGCCCCCCCCAAATTCCATACAAGAGATGTGGAAAAAGGGAGGGGATAAAAAGATACCAAATACCAAAGTAAATCAACAAATACCAAAGCAAATCAACAATGGCACACAATGGGTAAGAAACCAGGCTTCATTAGTTCTGATGTTGATAGAACTACTTATTGGGATTATTAGAACATTTTAGAATTAGTGCTGTAGCTCTCCAAATTTATTATTTTCAATTTCATTGACATCTTTTTTAATGGATTAAAACTTTTATTTCATCATACATGTCAGACAATGGAGAGAGATCTTGCCCATGTTGGGAGTGTGTCCTGGTTCCGGTGGGGATAGGGTTAATTTTTCCTGGTATTCCATGCCAGGTGAGCCACGCCCACCCTGAGCTGCCGGGGGAGGGGGCAGGAAGTTGCTGCTTAAAAGCGGGCTGGGGTGTCCCGGTCTGGCTGGCAAGCGGCGGGGAGCGGCGGTTCCATAGTCGCGTTTGTATATTCCCCTACCCGTGTTGTTGTTTGCCTGTTCGCTTTGCTGTCCTGTTAAACTGCCTTTGTCTCAACCCAAGAGTCTTGCCTTTTCTTACGATTCTTCCTGTATTAGGAAGGCACGAGCGAGCGGCACGTGGTTCTTTGTTGCCGTTTGAGGCTAAACCACGACAGTCCGTTAACTGATAAGCTGAAAGAGGAAACTCAGATTTGTAAAAACATGTACAGGCAAATGCGGAGCATCAAGAGAGAGAGGAGTTCTTGGAAAACGGATTTGTGAAGTGTTATTACTTGAGACCATCTTGTACACTAATACTTTACAGGGGTCCTAGAAAGGCTGGACAAGTTCACATTAGAAATCCTTTGAGCATTATCTATTTCGTATATAATTACTGTTGTGAGTGTGTCCTGATTATTGCCCTTCCACATGTTCAGGAGTTCAAGAAATGCATCTGAAAGTTCAGATTTAAGACCCAGAGAATGGTTATGACAAGTTCCTAGTAACAAAGGATTCCGGGTGCTCAGTCTATTTATGTCTGTAAAGGATGATCTGAAGATATACTTCGAAGGGAAAATATCTTTTCAGGCTGCTATTTAGTCTAGTCCCAGGAAACAATGAGTGGAGGCTCAATATAGAATTCAATTTTAAGTATTTTTTTTAAAGAAAAATACTAACTCAGAAGAATTACCTTTTAAATCTTGCTTTAGTGGAAAAACAGGATTCTTAGTCAGCCTGATACAATCCCAGATTTCTGTTCATCACTTTCTTATGATAATTTAAGTTAACTCTTAGAAGGATTTTCTGGAATGATATTTTATAGAACTCCTACATTCTCTCAATTCTACTTTCAAGACCACTGACCTAGCATGAAACACATTAGTTCTTAAGGGAGAAAGCAATTGCTAATCCCTACTAAAAGGTAGAAGTTGTGTGCATTCCTCTTGTGTGTTACTGAATGTAAGCACAAAGGAAAAGTGCTGTTTGTAGCGCTTTTTATTTTAAAATACCCTTTTATCTTTTTGGAGTTCTTGACTGAGTAAGGGATGTTATAAACAAAGGCTATAACTATAGTTCGCTTTAGGGGATTGCCATTAAGTGCTATGAGAGAGGCAGGATGTTTGATTCTGCTCAGGTACCTTTAAATTATTTGATCTGCCAGTAATCTGTTGACATATATTGGAAATATTTTGCATGTCAGATCATTAGTTTGATACTCTGAGCCTTTTCTAGCCTCTCACAAACTTTCTTGATATAATTATGCTTTATTTTTCATTTTTCTTTCTGAATACATTGTGATTTCTGTGTGGTCTTTTGTATTAGGGAAGAATTGCAGTATTGTATGGAATTGCTATATTCTGTCAGAATGTGACTCTTTAAAATCCACACATTGTTTCATGTTAATCTAATAATTGGAGTGCTTGTTTTGATTAATTGTGTATTAACAGAGTCCTGACATTACTTCAACAGGACTAAAAAGTGAGTGACTCTCTGCCTCCTACTAGGCTGCAAGAAGAGAGAGAATTGACTTCTAATGATCTTATAGAAAGCTTAGTTGTGTATCTTTCCTATTTAGAACGTGCAGTGCACGCAAGAAATGCATTTCATACTCACCTGAGATTCTAGGGGCATATGCAGTCTCATTTCCTGTACAAGGTGGGTAAAAAACAAAGCTCAGCTGCCCCCAATTCATTTTTACTGACTGAACTTCTAAATTTGTGTCCTACTGCTAGTACTTTTCTTTAAAGTATTTCTGTCCTAGTTATGTTTTGGCAGGGTTTCTTATACAGTGGTCAACTGGAAATATGTGTTGGATTGTCTAAACAATTTTGATTTCTTTCTCTCACCTTTCCTTAAGACAATTCTTATTTTAGATTGGTTACCCAACAACCCTATGGTATGGAGATTCAATCATAACTTTTATGTTCCCGTTATGAACTGCTAATTTCATAAAACTCCCCCAAACCTATCTTCTATGGTGACTGTCATATTAAATAAGAAGGGGAAGTGTTCTTACACTAATAATTTAGAGGATAGTTTCAAATATCTCAGTGCTTTTGAAAAGAAGATATACTTTCTCAATTAAGTTAAGGCTGCTTTACTGGCTAAATAAGAATGTCTTCTGCATGACTTTTCTGAAGCCTGGGGAACAGATTTTAGATATAATTTTTCTTCTCTCCTTATGGAAGCTTAACTGCTTCCACTGATTTGTAAACATATGATTTATACCATGAGATATGCAGTCTTCTTTTGAAGCTTTAACCATTTGGTGGGCATCATCTCATAATGCAAAAATTAAAAAGATGAGATGTGACATTCCTTTACTTAGTCTTTATTCTCAGAGTGTTTTCTTGAGCATTTCAGTTTTGTTTAGCAGAGGTAACGTTTCATCTGCACCTTTACCTGTCTTCCTTTTCAGAGGAAGAGGTAGCATTTCAACAAGAAAAAGATGAGCAACCTGTATCTTTCATTGTCTTATATACTTTAACAAGAGGAACATCTTTGTAAGTGTAGCTGGACATCATTAATTTTCTCTTTTGTCTCTTTCAAACTGACTGCTTCAGTCATACATCGAAAAACCTTATGATAAACAGTTGGATCCTGGATACAATGCAAAGATATTTACATCTGCTTGGTACACTCCCTTCTCTCAGCTCTTGTTTATAAGAATCTGCTTTAGCAAAGAGAAACTTCTTTTCTTCTTCGACAGCTACAACCAGTTGTCAGTCTGGACAAAGTGACAAAAATTTTCTTCTTTGGGTCATAATGTAGCAGCTACAAAAAAGGTACTCCGTTTCAGACTTTCATGTTCAGATGGTGACTCTAGCTTTTCTGGTTCTTATGTCTCAAACTTCACTACACTAATTTCATGTCTTTTTAAAGATATATGATTGTACAATGCAATAATGCATGCAGTTCAGGTCAGCTGTCCTGGCTGTGTCCCTTCCCAACTTCTTGTCAGAAGGGGAGCAAAGTGGAAAGAAGAGAAAGTGCAAACACATTTCAGCAATAGCCAAAACACCGGTGTGCAGCCAACACTGTTTTAGCCACTAATCCAAAACACAGCACCCTGCGGGCTGCTGTAAAGAAAGTTAACTCCATCTGAGACAAGCCCAATAAACCTGTCCAAGGGATTCCATACCTATCCTGAACTTCACTGCTGCTCAGAATTATCCTCAAAGTAGGGTTGGACTTGTCATTGACATCTCACTATCCCCACCTGTCTGAAACAGTTTTGTTACCAATATCTTCCCATTGTCAAGATCATAGCTCTCTTTTTACACTTGCATTGAACTTGGGGCACATTTATCTGTTGGCTGTTTTTTTCTCACTATCCAGTTCCTCATTATTTCTCACTAGTTTGATCTTATTATTTTTTACTAATTGATTTCTTTGTTAATATGTATTTAGCAAAATGGAATAAATGGCCAGAAAGGTCAAAGTTTTTTATGTTGTTATAAAATTAATTTTCGTACTAGATTTGAAGGGGTTTTGATTGCTAGTCAACTCCCTTATTTTCACTTCATGGTAGTCTCTTCCCATCCTCAGTGCACTGAAATCTCTTTTGTGCTTTTCTATCACACAGTTCTGAAGAAATTAGGGAAGGTGTTTTCTGTTACTAAGGATCCCATTTCATAGAGAGACTTAAACTTGTTTCGTATGACAATGATGGGGACACCTTTTAATCCATTTCTGACTTGTTCAGATTCTGACTGAATGTTCTTGTGTACTGTTTCTCATAATAGGAAAAAAAATCCATACTGTTAGCTGATCCCCTTTATACTGTGTTGTTTTTCTCAAATTACCTTATTACATGAACCAAGCAGTTGGTTTATGAGTTTTTTTGATCCAGCGTATAGACATCTTCCTGTCAATAAATGTAAAATCCTTACCTCTTCTTACAGAGAATTAGCAATTTCAAAAAGTTCCTGTGTTTTTTCTTGATATGAGAGAGAGACAGTTCTACCTCCTACATTTTCTAAAATGGATATCATATTCTTTCAGTTACTTCTATGAGCCTATTCAAGTGGGCCTCCTTTTAATAATCAGAAGTGTACTTCAAATTATATTGATGACGTCGATGAGGGCATCTTCACACACACTGATATTGAGTGCTCTGCAGAGACATACAGAAATAGTGTTGCCTTTGTGAAAATGATCTTGAATTCTAAACCTATATCCAGGTAACTTGTGATTGGGCTTAGAAGGATCTAAAATACAAAGCTTATGCAAACAAGTATTTGTGTCGTGAAAAAAGTTCCAGTTACTGGAATACTTTGGGATTTGTTGTCCATGTGAACATTCACCCCCTATCTGTGTTGCCTTTCCTTCATAGTATGTTAAGCATCTTGAGTGAAAGAAGCTGAGGAAAACCAGTGCATTTGACCTGATATATACCCTTTTCCCACGAAGGCTGAGTATATCTTACAGATACTATTAGATCAGAAAATCTCAGGTCCACATGCTATGCATACTTACCAAATGTGTGAAAGCTTAGGGAAAGAAAAATCAAAAATTTAATATGCTTCTCAAATGGGGACAGAGTTCCTGAGTAAGCCCCAGAAGCTGTGATAACATTTTCAACGCCCGTACATGGAGTGTAGTATGGAACCATGCACCAAAGGACCATAGTTCTTCCTTCAGCCGTAATCCACTTGCTTTTCTGATTGGAATATTTATGTTCCTCTTGCATCCATGCTTAAAGTATTTTGACTTCCAGAGTCATGAGTAGCCTTTTATGCGTCAAAACAATTTTGCTTCACATGAAAGGAAATCAGAGTGGAATAGTCATTGTTTGGTTCATTTTATTTCTTTCCAGCTTCAGCACAGATCTGCTCACTCTGCACTGTTCGACGAATTGCTCTCTTGGCTTTGGTGTTTTGAAATTTAAGTCTTTTTATAGTCATAATTTTTTAATTTGTGAAACAATTTAGTCATTGCCTTCCAAAAAAGAAGATTAGCTAGACCTAAACCCCTTTTAAGAAACAATCAGGTGAATTTTTTAGGGTTTCTGGTGTTGACTGTTTCAAAACTTCCCTAGGCAAAGTGAGTAGTTAATTGCCCAATGACCTTTTGTTAGTGTTTTAGAATATGTGTTACTGTTTTTAGATAATTTGTTTCTGGTAGAGAATTCTTCTTCCTACATAGTCTACTGTAAGCATTGTTCATATGAGGATGTTATGGGATATATTTAAAAGTGGGACGTATTTAAAAGTGCTTAATTAGGGAGAACTGCTATCTTGGTTTGACACAACTGCATGTGTCATGAAGTATGTGATTTCTAAGTCTTCTACATGTGGAATTTGCAAAATTGAGTCGCCTGTCTGACAGAAAAAGTTTCACCTAGTAGTCAGAATATCCTTGAAACTTTCTTTACTGGGTGGAGTAATTGCTTCTGATCCCATCTAAGTATTTGGTCTTTGGTCTAAAGTCATCACATACTGTACCGTCACAAATTCCTTATTTGTCACTGATTCTTCATAGCAATAGTTTCTTGACCTCCTTCATCAGTCTGTCTGTAACTGGTAATCTGTTTACACTTATATCTCTCATAAGTCATGGTTATGTCACAGCCTTGGTTACTACTCACATTGGTATTGTTGGTCTGTATCTATCTCATTGCTGTCCTCACTGGTGTGCAGGAGGATGTGATCAGTGTATGTGATAGAGGCAGACCTGCAAAAATCTAAAGAATAGAACTATTATTACTGTCTAATGAGCTGGCTCCTAACTAAAAAATGTCTTAGATTTGGAAGTACCAGAGTATGACTGCTTTCATATTGCCTCCCTTTAGCCAAAAAAATCTCTGTAACTCTTTCTTGTCTTTATCTTTCGACATTATCATCTAGGTAAGATTTGGGCCATTCACGTGTGTACTGTAGGCTGTATTTTTCCTAACAAGTTTGTAGCAGATTTTGGTAATCTCAGCAGATTTTGGTAGTCTCTTGTGTTTTAATTCACAAGGAACAAGATATTTTACATCTATGCAAGATTCTTTTGTCTCAACAGCTGAAAAAAGGGCTAGGAATCCTTTGTATTTAAGGACTATCTAAGTCAACAACTGACTATGCAGCACTTAGCACTCTGGGGAAGCCCATGGTGATTTGATTCTTGTGCAATTGTAGGGAAGCACCAGTGGTGTAGTGGTATCATGCAAGATTCCCATTCTTGTGACCCGGGTTCGATTCCCGGCTGGTGCAGTGGTAGGCCATTGTCTTTCACCCTGTGCAAGAGGTGCAGCACTGCAAGTTTTAAATAATGAAATCACCCTGACCTTCCCCAAAGCGCTAAAGCATGATAGTTCTTCATGTTTTGTGTAGATGCTCGGTTTGGTAGTAGGGCTATTATAGCTTCTGCAATATCTTTGAAAAATGCTTGTATATCAATTTATATAAACCAGTCAGTCATGGCTTTAAACCAGGGCCTTACGGGTGTGTAACATTGATGAAGTCCTTAAGTCATATATTGCATTTTGGAAAGACCACAATGAGTTTCAGTTCTATTTGGACTGAGTTTCTATCTCTATCACATTGGTTAACTGCTTGGGAATCACAGTAAGTTTAGTCTTGTTATGGACAATCTCTTAATGGAGAAGGGGCAGTTGTAATACATACTACATACATGGTACATGTTAGCTAGAGGTCATCAAGACGCATATAGGCAATGTTTTCTGTTTTCTTGCTTTGTGTTTCTGTGTTCTTTGTACTTCTTGAATTTTGGGGAGGGAAATTCAGTTGCTGTGGGCTTGCACTGTCTTACAGATTTTTCAACGACTACATAGAAAATATTACTGACTGTAAGGCTGTATATTTAGCAACCAGCAGTTCACATGCACTGAAAATGGAATGCGCAGAGTGTATGTGTGCGGGTGAATGAAATCCATGAAGTTGGATATCCCAATGAAGTGGGATACCCCACAATACCATTTAGGTGTATCATTCTAATTCAGCAGATACTCATACAGAGGTTGTATTCTGTCAGTCAAAGCGGTATCAATGCTTATCTGTAGGTTTTTTGTATTTGATTCAGTTTGGGTTTTGCACTGTAATCCAACAGTCTAAACGAATGGTATTTTAAGTTCATTTCTGCTAAACACTTCACTTCTACTGAAAGTTTGTTTGTATGCAAATAAACAAAAATTGTTTTATGGGACCTAAGAATTCTGCAAATAGAAACATACTTAGGAATTTGAATTCATCAGCTGTATGGCTAACCTGTACCACTGCACTGGCATGAAGTACCCTAGACATGGTCATTTATTGTAAGATAGATGAACTGAGACTCTGTGACCAATTTTTAAAATTTTCAGATAAAAGTGCTGTTCTTGCCACTTTCTCTTTATCGAAAATTGATAGTTTTATATTATAATTGGGAAGAGGGGCCCAAGAAAGCTGTTCAATATTCAAGGATCACATCCTCCAAGCTCAGGAGCAGTCCATTCCAATGAGTAGGGAGTCAGGCAAAAATGCCAGGAGGCTTGCATGGATGACCAAGGAGCTCCCAGCAAAAGGAAGCATATCAAAAGTGGAAGCAGGGACAGGTAACCTGGGAGGAATACAGAGAAGTTGTCTGAGCGCGCAGACAGAAATGAAGTTAGGAAAGCCAAAGCCCAAATGGAATTGAATCTGGCAAGAGATATCAAAGGCAACAAGAAGGGCTTCTGTAAGTGTATAGGTCACAAAAGGAAGACTATGGAAAATGTGGGCCCATTGCTGAATGTGACAGGGAAACTGATGACACAGGACATGGAAAAGGCTGAAGTACTGAATGCCTTCATTGCTTCTAGTCTTCACTAGCAGGAGCCAGCCTTCAGGAATCCCGGGTCCCAGAGACCAGGAGGAAAGACTAGAGTGAAGAAGAAGTACCCTTGGTTGAAGAGGATCAGATCAGGGAATACTTAAGCAAACTGGACATACATAAGCCCATGGGTCCTGATGGGATGCACTAACGAGTACTGAGGGAGCTTGCTGTTTTCATTGTGAGGCCACTCTTAGTAATCTTTGAGTGACAGGAAGAAGTGCCTGAGGACTGGAGGAAAGCAAATGTAACTCCTATGTTCAAGAAAGGCAAGAAGGACCCAGGGAACTACAGGCCAGCCAGCCTCACCTCAGTCCCTGGGAAGGTGATGGAGCAGCTAATCCTGGAAACCATTTTCCAGGCACATTTCACAAGGACAATAAATTCATCAGGAGTAGTCACATGGATTCACCAAAGCGACATCATGCTTGATTAGGTTGGTATCCTTCTATGGTGGAATTGACTGGCTTAGTGGATGAGGGGAGAGCAGTGGATGTTGTCTACCTGGACTATAGTAAGGCTTCCAACACTGTCTCCCATTACGATCCACATAGAGAAGCTGTTGATGTACAGGCTGGATGAGCAGACAGTGAGGTGCATTGAAAACTGGCTGAATGGCTAAGCTCAGAGGGTGATGATCAGTGTCACAAAGTCAAGTTGGAGGCCAGTAACTAGCAGTCTACCCCAGGGGTCAGTTTGGGGTCTAGTCCTGTTTGTCTTCATTAATGATCTGGATGATGGGTCAAAGTGTACCCTTAGAAAGTTTGCTGATGACACCAAACTGGGGGTGGCTGATACAATGGGGGGTCGTGCTGCCAAACAAAAGAACCTCAACAGGCTAGAGAAATGGGCCAAAAGGAACCTCATGAAGTTTAACAAGGAGTGCAAAGTCCTGCACCTGGGGAGGAGCAACACCAGGCACCAGTGTATGCTGGGGGCCACCCAGCTGGAAACCAGCTTGGCAGAAAAGGCCCTGGAGGTCCTTGTGGACACCAAGTTGAACATGAGCCAGCAATGTACCTTTTCTGCAAAGAAGGCCAATGGCATCTTGGGCTGCATTAGGAGGAGTGTTGCCAGTAGGTTGAGGAAAGTGGTCCTTCCCCCTTCCTTCATCACTGGTGAAGACACACCTGGGGTGCTGTTTCCAGTTCTAGGCTCCCCAGTAGAAGATAGATGTGGAGATACTAGAGATAGTCCAACAAAGGGCCATGAAGATGATGAAGGGACTACAGCATCTGTCCTTTGAGAGAATGCTGAGAGAACTGGGACAGTTCAGCTTGGAGAAGGCTCAGGGGGATCTTAATAATGTATATGAATACGTGAAGGGAATGTGCAAAGAGGACGGAGCCAGATTCTTTTCAGTGATGCCTAGTGACAGGACCAGAGGCAATGGGCAAAAACCAAAACACAAGAGGTTCCCTCTGAACATCAGGAAACACTTTTTCACTGTGAGGGTGACTGAGCACCGGCACAGGTTGCCCATGCAGGTTGTGGATTCTGTATGCTTGGAGATAGTGAAAAGCCATCTGGACGCGGTCCTGGGCACCTATCTCTAGGTTGCCTTGCTTGAGCGGGGTGTTTGGACCAGAGAATCTCCATAAGTTCCTTCCAATCTCAGCCAATCTATATTTCCATGATACAGGTTAACAGTATAGATATATAGGAAAACAAAAAAATGGATACATATAATTGTTTGATATCAATGAACTATCAGGGCTTATACTAATGAATAAAGAGACTTTAAAGTTTTGAGGCAGAGCCTGGTGTATTCAGCATCAAATACCAGGATGATAAAATACTGCTTTTGATTTTAAAATGTTTTAGCTTTACTTATTCAATAATGGGTTTTACTTTTATTTTAATTAATATACTTTATAAAATGAAATGTAAGATTGGCTGTTTTGTTTCAACAGTTCAAGAAAAAAGAAGGTTTATGAGTCAGAAGTTGAAACTATCTGCAAAAGCATCTGTGAGATCGAAACGCAAATAGAAAGGCTAAATGAAGATCTCTGTAATGCTGAATTGTCCTACAATGAAAAAAAAAGAAAGTATGATGACTTAAAAAAAAACAAAACTGCAGAAGAAATCTCTTACAAGGTATAATTCAGTTTTTAGAGTGGAAGAATTGAAAATAATGATCTTTTTATCAGAGAATTACTGAGCGAGCAACCTTGATGATCAGAGGACTGGAGCACCTGTGCTATGAGGACAGGCTGAGAGAGTTGGGGTTGTTCAGCCTGGAGAAGAGAAGGCTCCAGGGAGACCTTATAGTGGCCTTTCAGTACCTAAAGGGGGCCTACAGGAAAGATGGGGAGGGACTCTTCATCAGGGAGTGTAATGATAGGACACAGGGTAACGGCCTCAAACTGAAAGAGGGGAGATTTAGATCGGATATTAGGAAGAAATTCTTTACTGTGAGGGTGGTGAGACACTGGAACAGGTTGCCCAGGGAAGCTGTGGATGCCCCATCCCTGGAAGTGTTCAAGGCCAGGCTGGATGGGGCTTTGAGCAGCCTGGTCTAGTGGGAGGTGTCCCTGCCCATGGCAGGGGGTTGGAACTGGATGATCTTTAAGGTCCCTTCCAACCCAAACCATTCTATGATTCTCTGATTCTATAATACTAAAAAAACAATAATTTAAAACTTATGATTTTAACTGTGTACTTTAAAACACCTGAAAAATAGCAAATAACAGTAGTCTCTTGAAGAGAAAATAAAATGGTTACAAAATGGTCACAGGTAATGGCAGGCTAAGAAGTAAAGTTAACACATTAAATATTCTCAGCAATACAAAGATCTTGTTATTCCTAGGTGATTTAAAATTAATACTAACAAATAATAATCTCATTCTGTATGTATCTAAATTATTAAAAGAATTCATATATCAGTGTGGTTTATTTGATGCTAAATGTAACCATTGCAAATGAAATACGACATTAGAATAATTATTTAATTATCATTTTGATGCCATTAGTTATCTAGAATTAAAATTTTAATTTATCCTCATATGGAAGCCTTGCCTTGGCTATGAAGGCTTACAAGACTTGCAAGGCTTTTGTTTTTCCACTTTACATAATTCTTAGTGAATAATATTTTACATATGGATACAGCTTTTAGGATCAGGGTTATTGCAGGGTGAAAGATTCAGCATTCAGAAATACGGAAAGAAAATAATATGGGGAATTTTAAAGGGAGATGAAATACCAGGGAGATATAAATGGCGTTTTGCTTATTCTTCGCTAGAGATCTTCTGTTACATGTAAAGTATAGATTGCCTGGAAGGAAAGACTTTCACAGTTTTATTTTCTGTAATAACTTTAGGATTTTCAAACTTGTAATCAGTAAAATTAAGAACATTAATAGTATTTTCCTGGTTAAAATACACATTGGTATATTAGTCACTCCACGTGCTTCCTTGCCTTCCTTTTCATCTACCTGCTTGCCGAAGATAAAGGTATGTCCAAGTACCAGACTCTGCTTCTGAAAAGAAAGAGGAGTTGTTGGATGTGATTTAAAACAGAGGCAGTTAAAAAGCTTGTATAGTCAAGGTGAAAAATAGTAAAACATGAGCTGGAGAACTTTACAGCTGTTTTCACAATGAAGAGGAATGAGTCAGTTTTGTGTTTTTAAGGCCTTTTGTAGTGCCAGGTTGTCTTCTCTTGGATCAAATTTATATTGCCGGCAATGTCTGAATTTGTACCATGTAATTTTATTCTATAAATTGTCTTTTTTTATATATTATGCTGGCTTATAGCCATATGTTTTAATACTAAATTTGTATGACTTTTCCTTCTTGATTGTGTATAAATTTGCCAAGCACCATTTTCTCCATATTCTCAGTGTTGTGTGCTGAAATATTTACACAAATGGATGTTCAACAGTACAATCATGGGAATCTGCTATGGTTCTTATGGTTTAAGTATTTAAGAGATAATAAATATTTGTCTAAGAAATTAGGATTTTAGAAGGAATTCAGGCAAAGCCCCTGCTTATTTGCTGTCCTACATCCTTTCTTTTTTGGTGTCTTAATTTATATTTTCCCTTTAACTGTTAAAAATTAATTTAGAATTGATGATTTTTTTCTTCCATGAATTTTACAGTCACATTTTTGATTTTTGACATCCACAGCATTCTGTGACAAGGACATTGACAGCTTTCTCATGTTTTGTGTCAAAAATTACTTTGTTTCTTTATTTTCTGCCTATCACATACTATCTTCATACAATGCCCTAGTCCTTATTTTCAAAGATGTATTGGTCAGTCATTCCATATTCATTTCCTACAAGTCAGACGTGACTTTATAGGATTCTGTCATATTCTTCCTCGTTTTTGAGCTGAAATCTCCTAATCCATTAACTTGTTTAATGAAACTGTCGCGTGTCTGTCATCCAGATCTGTTTTCCGGTTCTGTTGTTATGGGGAAAGAGCATAGAGTATTCAGTACATAGATACATCATAGGCATATATAGTGGTGTAAAGATGACTTCTGTTTTATTCTCTGTTCCTTTCTTAATAGTACTTAACATTAAATTTATTCTTTTAAATGCAGTGGAGCATTACATTCTTCACGATCACGTTCCTGTTTGATTAGTAGCCAGCTCAGAGTCTAGCATTGTCTAAAGTGAAGACTTTGTCCTAATGTACAAACATACATTAACCTTCATTGAATTTTGTCTGTAAATAAGAAATCCAGCTGGTTTTATAAGTCATCCCGCAAAATCCCCCATTTTCCATATTGTTTATGAATAAATTGGAAACCACAGGATCCAGCATGAATACTTGCAAGACCCCACTGCCACTATGAAAACTGGTAATTTATTTCTCTTGTAGGTCTTCTGTCTTTAAATGCATTATATATGAATGTGAGAACTTTTATCCTTAACTCATGTGAAATTAATTCATGTAATACTTTATCAAATACCATTTGGGAGTCCAAGTAGACTGCATCACCCAGATACCTCTTCTCCATATACTTTTTAAATCCTTCAGAAAACTAATGGATTTTGAGGCACTGCTTCCCAGTCATGCTGATTCATCTCCTTTGCATCAATTTTTCCATGTATCAGCTAATTCTTTTTTTTATAATAATTCACACTATGAGTTTGCTTCTTAAGGTTTGGAAGGTTTTATTTGTTTTTGAATTTGGATTTTTTTCCCCCAATCCTGTTCTGTTTTCTGCATGCTTCATGGTAAGCCTGTCTTTAAGTGCTTCTGATCATCTGTTGGCCTGACGTTGTGTCTAGCAGGCTGCCTGTCAGATGTCCTTGGAAAAGTCCTTGGAAAAGGACTTGTTTTATGTCCCTTGTGGATTTTTCCAAAAACTCTTATTTAGCTTGCCTGATGATATTTTTAGATTTAAATAGGCAAAGTTCAGGATCTTATCTGTTTTCCTTTTTTTAAACATAATTTCAGCTTTTTGTATTGCTGCTAATCGCTTCCCTTCTGTTTAGTGGCATTGATTTTCTTTTTGATATTTTCAAATTTTCTGTCACAATTGGCTTGCATATACTTTGAGCCTCCAATGTGATATCTGTACGTAATCTCCGTCTGGCTTGCACTTATTTTACTCTTTTAGCTGTTCCTCGTGAACTTTTTAATAAACTCTTCTAATTTTTGTTAAACATCATTTTTTAATTTGACTGCAGCGTCATTTTTTTGGTTTTGTTTTCCTTAAGCTCTCTTCTCAAGTTATAGTTAGTGCTAAAATCCTGGACATGTAGGCAGTCAGAAATGTATCTCAAAGTTATACATTTATGGTTAAAGATAGATTTCATTCTGTAGGTATTCTGGTTTATTGTTGGCACAACTTAACTTCTAAATGAAGCCATTGCTAGTGGTCCTGCCTTCAGTGATAAGACTGATAAGATAAGCACCACTCAAGTTGCTTCAGTGCCCTTGTTAATTAATACCTCCCTTCCTACCACTTGCTGAATGACCATTCTGTCAACAGCTTTAAGTTAACACCGCTATATTTAGTCTTAGTTACCATAAATTAGCAAAAGCATTGTGTTTGTAATCAATTAAAGCATACATATACACATGAGGACGTACACGGGGAAGGTGACGAGTTGCAAGAGCTATTTGCAAGGTAAAATGTGAATGGAGTGCCCAGAAGCTAAGATACCTCTCTACCTAAGCAACAGTTGAATAGTGGTGAATTTGGAATATTACCGTATAAATGAAGGTGCAATTTATAGTTGACTGCCTGGTCTCTGCTGATGTTCTGTGAGAGCAATTACCCCCTGGTGTGTCAGAAAAAAGTGTATGTCTGTAACCACCAGTTAAAATGTATCCTTGGGCTGCTGAGTAGAGTGAAAAATATATTCATGCAATCACCAAGCGTTATCACTAGTCATTCAAAATGTTGCTGCATTTTGGAGCGCAGTCCAGGTGTCATGGTTCGTCTTATAGACTCAGGATTTGGATTCGGGTACACTATATGTGGGCAAGGAGATGTGAGGGGGAGGGCAGGCATGGGACATGGGCAGGAGTTCTTGCTTGGAGTTATCCTGGGAGCAAATGTATAAACTTTCATCTGGAAAAGAAGGCTTTTACTCATCGATTAAAGCATGTGTTTTCCAATGAACACTGATCTCTGTCGTTTCCGTTTCCTTGAAGTTCCTAATAATCTTTGGGATTTGGAGTTTGAGAATACATGGGGATGTTTAGCACCTGTTCTTGTATTTTCTTATGTGTATGTCATCTGGGAGATGTTTATGACCACCTTATGCAGGAATCTCCCTCTCCAAGTGCTGATGGCATATGCACTTCCAAAGTGCAGATATGGATGTGAATAAAACATCTTGAATAAATGCATTTCAATAATAGAATTGATTGAGCCCATTTCTTAACTTGCAGTTGGCCATGTTGTGCCTAGTTTTGCTTAAATAATCAGTTTTCCAACTCCCAAAATTCACTTATAAAGGAAACAGAAAGCCTTAATTAGGGCTTGATGTAGATTGTAATCAGGTATAGTTTCGGTGGTCTGCTAATCTGACATACTTTAAATTAGAGGTATTCAAGGCACAAACTATAATAATGTGGTATATAATTCTTATCCTAGAAGTGATATGAGTAGGACAGTCATATAAGAAAAGGCTAAAACATGTTCAGTTTTTTACTAGAAGTTACAGACAAAGTATCACCATATAAAATATAGAAGGCACTGAGTTTTTTAAATTTTGAATATTTGATGCTCAATATCCATTTAGGTAAACCAGCTCAGCATTTTCATGTATTTAATTATTTTAAGCCACCAAAAATAAATTACATTAAATCTAGAAAATATTGTTACTTTTCTTGTAGTATGGTCTATATTTATTTACCTCTTGTGCATGACACTCTCTTGAAATTTCCTTTTTTAATACAGTTTTGTGATACTTGAGAAAAAATTTGAAAGTTGTGCTCATCTTTGCTGTGATGTTAATTTTCATTGTTGTTGTCCATTAACTTGTTGTATATGGCTTTTTTTTTTCCTAAGAATTCGGAGTGGAATCTTAAAAAAGAAATTCAAGATCAAAAAAGAATTTGGAAAGGGACTCAGGTAAACATGACAGTAACCATTTTACTTCAAATCTAAATTCTTCTATCTTCTTTTTACTTTCTATTATGAATTAACTGAGTACCTTATGAACAACTCGCATAGAAGGCTTTTGCTAAGTAATAAGACAAGTAATAATAAGTAATAATAAGAAGGTTTTTCTAAATAATGATGCCTGCTGTTTAACAACTAGGAAAACTTAAATGCTCGTGAAAAAATGAAACACTTTATTTGTGTCCCAGTTATTCATAGTAATTTCCAGTTTGCTTTAAAAGATAAAAAGAACTGTAGTAATAATCCATATACACAGTGACATTGTCATTTGAATTAGTGTATTTTTCTTCAGTTTCTGCAGAAACTGCTGTCAGACCCTTACCGTATGTTATACTGATTGAAAGAACGTAGCCAAACATAGCCAAAACTGGAGGGAGGCATTGCAGTCTTTTACTGCAAATCCTTGAGTTACAAACCCCCTTTGGCTCCTTTTGCAATGGACTCATATGGGAGAGATTTACTCTGAGAGCTGTCAAAGCCTATTTTTCTTTAGAATTGAATGTTGGATTTACTGTGATGACCAGAAGTCCTTCGGAGATTTTTTTTCTTTTTTTTTTAATTTAAGAAAAGTCTGAACCATTTTTATTTGCTTCTGAGCCATCACAGTCTCAGTTTTGCTTATGTTACAAAGTTTGTTTTCTTCTATTCTCTGACTTTGAACTGTGCAAAAGCTCAACAGCAGAATCTAGTGTCTACATCTCCCATTTCTAGAAAGACAAGTCCTAAGAGAGATCTTGCAGTTCCTGTTTGTCCCAGACATCATTAGCAGAAAATGTTGAATGTTCCTCTTCTAAGCCAGGTGGTGCACAAGGTCTCCATTGCATGCATCTGTGGTTGATGCACACTTCCCACTGATTCTCAGGCTTTGCTTCAGAGAAGGCTGAAGGATACATTTCTGGGCCTGACTGCCACAGCATGACAGGTTTGATTTGGTGCTTCCAAATATCTTCCTCCCTTTTTGGTATTCAGTACTGACCCTTTTCAATTATTCATTAAAACTAAAAATCTCCTTCCTTTCTCTTGATTCTTGATAAAAATCCTCAGTGGCAACTGTAGCCCACTTCTTTCCTTTTACAGACAGAAACAAAAAGAATGCTTTCCTGTGCTCAGAACTGCTTTTTTCATTGTAGTCCATGTTTTTTCAGGAAGAAGAGGTTCTTGAGATGCACCCTGTACTTATTCTAAGGTGGTTTTAAAGATCTGTTTCAACTAAACAGGGACAGGGAACTGCTGGAGAGGGTACAGCAAAGGGCTACCAAGATGATTAGGGGACTGGAACACCTCTCTTAAGAAGAAAGGTTGAGGGACTTGGGTCTTTTTAGTCTGGGAAAAAAACAACTGAGGGGAGATCTTACCAATGCTTATAAATACTTAAAGGATGGGTGTCAGGAGGATGGGGCCAGGCTCTTTTCAGTGGTGCCCAGCGACAGGACAAGAGGTAATGGGCATGAACTTGAGCATAGAAAGTTCCATCTCAACATGAGGAGGAACTTCTTTACTTTGTGGGTGACAGAGCACTGGAACAGGCTGCCCAGAGAGGTGGTGGAGTCTCCATCCCTGAAGACACTAAAAACCCACCTGGTCGCGTTCCTGTGCAGCCTGTTCTAGGTGACCCTGCTCTGTCAGGGGGGTTGGACTAGATGATCTCCAGAGGTCCCTTCCAACCCCTACCATTCTGTGATTCTGTAAACCTGTTTTTTCTATTTTTCTTCCAAAGCTTCATTTCTCTGGGTTAGACAACATACATATCCTTGCTGTCAAGAGGTTTTTTCTTACTAATAGGACAAAATTTAATGATGATGTTAAAGGGTGTTGAAAGTGCAAAAACTATGATTAACTAGTGACTGTCAAAGTCCATAGGAGTTTAGAAGAGTCTGTTCTGAGGTAGCCATAAGGAATCTTCTAATGCTTTCTGAGTATAAAGCAAACTGGAAATGTTAGTGGTTTTCTGAGAAGCTTGTCCATTCCACCTACCAACCATGTTGTCACCTGGAACATTATCCATAACTTATCCTAATAGCGTGCCATTCTGTTGGAATTCAGAAATTGTGCTGCATTTCCTACTTGAAACACTCCTGGTAAGGATAACTATGTTTGTAGGCTTTGATCTAAAACTAGAATAACGAGTTATTTACCACCTAGCATAATACTTTGAAAAGACTAAGTCACATCTATTGTCATTTCTTGCCCTCTTTCCCATAATCTACTTTGCTTATTTCACTCTGCTTCTACAGCTGAAAGGAATTCAAAATGTTGCCAGCTGCATTCCACTTTAAATATATATGGACATACCTGTGTTTGTTTGTGTATATATGTGTGTGTGTGTGTATATATATATATGTATCTGTCTCAATATCACATGTTGTGTATTCAGTCTTTGCTACACAGATAAATAAGTATTTGAGTTCAAGTGATCATGAATTTTGGATATTAGAAATTGTAAGTGTGTGTAAGACCTGCCCATTCTGAAGAACACAGCTGCTGGTCATAATATTTCTCTCTCTTTCTTTTTCTTTCTTTCTTTGGGCAGAGGGGAGAAGTTTGGAGTGGATTTATGCTGGATCTTCTGTTTCCCAGTATTGAAGGGTGTTCATTTATTTCGCAAAGGTTTTGTTCCTTTTTATTCCGCAGCGTCTTCCTTCTCTTTTTTCACTCCTTTTTTTAAAAAATCTAGGAACATACCTATGGTGATTATGTTTCCCACTAGAAAAGATTTTCACTCTTGGTGTTAATATTTAGAATTTTAATTCCCCTTTTATGGAATTCTTTTATTCTGTCTGCTTAAGTAGTACTGTAAATTCATTGTCTGCTTTAATGTCATTTTTACATTTCCTAATATTTATTGCCGATTTCTCTGCTGTATTTGTCTTTGCCAGTTCTGATGGCTATTCAGCTTTTCCTGTTCAAAAGCTTCTGACAATATGCTGACTTAATGGTCAACTTCTCCTTCATTTTGAAGACATTTTGAATCACCTTATGATGTATTTGTTAACTATTGGTATATTCTATGGTGTTTCCTTTAGCATATAAATGTTCTTTCAGATTTGCATTTTTTATGTTCCACTTCTGCTGGATTCTATACATATTCTATACATATTTTATACACATTCTATACATAAAGCTAATACTATACATATTTTAATAAACAGGCCAGGATTAAAGCAGTATATGATGAGCTAGAGGAAAAGCAAAAAGCTAGATTCAAGAAGAGAAAGGAAGATACGAAGAGGATAGAAGAGATTAAGAGACAAGTACCTGATCTAGAAACAAAATTCAAAAGAAATAAAGATCTATTTAAAGAAGAACAGAAGGTAAAAGTAGTAGATTCTGGACCACCCACTAGCATATTTTTTTTGTCATTATTAGAAAAAAATAAGGTAAAACAGAAGAGTTGGATTTTGCAGCTGTGCAGTTGTGCTGTGATACAATGTAACAAAATATAATTCCAGCCTTGTTTTTCACCTTTTTTGCTATCTGTATCATAAAAATCTTTCTGTCTCTTTTAACTTCTTTAGTCTGTTTTCTTACAAAAGGGAAGACTGTGTAATACTTGCTTGTTCGACTTGTACTTCTTTGCTTACTTAACATGCTGAAGAGAGCAACTAGTGTATAAGCCCCCAGCCATGGCATGCCGGGGACCTTCTTTCCTTCCCTGCTTTACGGATGATACTGGTAAAAATGTTTGTCCTTCCTCTCATGAAAGGTCTGTTTTGTATAATAAGAAAAAAAACCACAAAATTTTTGTATTAAAAACAGTTCCTCAACCTACCTGAATTGACCTAATTGGATACATTCTTCTCTTCCAAGCATTTCTTTTGCTTCTGGTAGAGCATTCCTGCTGTTATAGTATGACATGTTTTGGTTGGCCCCCCTATCATCTTGAAAGTGTGGCCAAAGAGCCATTTTTCTTCAGCTGTCCAGTGATGACCTAGTAGCCTACTTTCCATATTTGCAGGGTATGCTAGTGGTGTTAACCTTCCCTGAGGTTAAAACTTCAGGAAATTTTTCAGAGAAGTAACCTTTTGTCCAGACCTGCTCAAAAGAGTAACAGGAATCCTAACAAAACTTGTATGTCTGAGAAACATTCCTTTCATTAATAAACTTTCCTGTTATAGATACGGTGATATTTTAGATCTTTGAAAGCTTGGATTATATGGAGTGCTACAACAGTTGTAACAGAGAGCACAGGGCAAAGTAGACAATGTTATCTAAATAAATTTCTGTTTGAAAGCAAGGTATTACAATGATGGATGTATTTGAAAAATACCTGATAGTACATGGATAAGTTGACTAGCATCATGAGACCTTAGGTAGGTAGACAATCATTTCCTTAAGTGATTCTGATAGTTGTAGGTCCCCCTGCCACATCAACAAACATCTGTAGAAGCAGACCTTATTGTTCTGAGCTGATGTGGAAATATTCAAAATCTGAACTGTAGTTTAGTGCAAGATGTAATATCTGTACATTATATTGAAGCAAAGCTCTCAAACAAAACCATTTGATCTTTCTTTTGCAGACCTGTTTGGAATGTAATTTATTCACAGATTATTTTTTTTTTTTTTTAATTAAGAGCATTTCCATACCTTTGCTTAATCATTTTGTATGTGTTTTCCCTGAGCAGGTGCTTATTCCTTTTCTTCTTTTGGGAAATGGTTTTGAAAACAACTGGAAATGTGGGAAAAGTTTTAGTTGTTTTCAGTTTTCTATCATGAGTGAAACAGAGTTTGGCTTTCACACTGGAAATTGTACAAATCAGCAATACGAAAATTAGGGTCTGTCCTTCTATCATGATGCTTAAATTAAGTTTGTGTACCACTCAAAGCCTTTGTTTTGTATTCCACCATGAAATATGTGCAAATCCTTGCAAACAAGTCCTTCCAAATGCGAGCTGCCCCACACTGTATAAACAGGTGGGCAAGCATTGTTCACTGTAACGAGCAGTTTTACAATCTAGGGAAGTTTTACAGTCTAGGGAAGGTATTTGAAGTTTCCTTTTTTTTTTTTTTTTTTGGCAAAGGAAATAAGTGTCTTAGGGACCAGAATTGAAAATACAGTAATCAGTGTGGAAGAAGTAATTATTTCTTACGTGTAAGAAAAAGGAGGGCATTTTCACAGGACCTTGCTGCCAGAAAAGAAAAAGCAAAATTCTTTCATTTTTGTTTCCAAATCAATAGGAAACAAAACTAGCTGTCAATGGTTTATGTCCAGAATTAAGGCAAGGAGTTTTCAATAAGCCATATGCTTGTTATGGAACATACTTACAATCAAGTAAGATAAACATCTTCTGAGCCTATTCAGTTTAGATACAGGATTTTTTATTTTTGCCCAAAGCCCAGATATAAGAATTTTTGTTGCCTCAGTGAGAAGTTTTTTGTTGCAGAATCAGTCTGTAGGTTCATAGTTCTGTTATCTGACTACTAGTAAATAGCTTGTCATGGGGGATTGTCTTCTCCAGGTTTTTAGTGTTATTCTATTTGAAGGGTTCTTGACATAGTCTGCATGTAGCAATACTTCACCATTTTGGGAGGAGAGATGGAGGATGTTGAATTGTTTGAGTTCAGACAATGGATTATGTGATAGTTTATTTTTAATGCGGGTTTGATAAGTCAAATTGAAAAATTAGAAGGAAAAAAAGAAAAAGATTCCTCTAATAGCTAATAGTATTTTCAAAACAATGCATTAATGTCAGTGACTAATGTTGTTAGCCCTTCCCCAACTAAAACTAAGTAGAAACAGTGTGACAAAGATCACATCATTAGTTTCCTGGAAACCTAGAGAGGTGTGGTGTAAGTTATCCATCATGGTGTATAGCTGTGTATTTGCTTCTGTTTTAAAAGCTTGGAAACAGGGTTTCCACAAGCAGATATGTATAGGAATGATATGCAAAAGATGCTGGTAATTTCAAGGAAGAACTTTCTAATAGATTAAATGTTTAAATTATTGTTTCAGGATGGAAATATTAATACCTATTTTAACATTATTTGCTATATAGGCTAAATGGAATGTAAAACTTTAAATAATATGACTATTATACAATTTATATAAGCATATTTACTAATGTAAAATTTTCCTTATTGCATGTATTAATAATAATTTATGTCATTTAATATTTGATGCTCACACTAATGATGCAAATGAAATTAATACAATAGACAAGAACTCCTTTTTTTCTGAGGTCATAATTAATAACGGAGTGGATTAATGAAAAATATAAAAATGAGATATCCCAATATTTTATTTTCTTTCTTCTTCCTCCTCTTGTTAGCTGTCCTTAATCTATTTTCATGAGCTGGTGATAATAAGTAATAAACATTTATTTTTCACTTTATACAAATTCCATGGAGGCTATTCCAAATATATATTTTGATTTCAGAACTTTATTTTTAACTTCCTTGGCAGAAAGAAAGTAAAGAAGTATGGGGAGCAGGGTAAGCAGTGATATTTTGCTGTAAGATTGTAAACACTATATGAAGTATAAATGTGCATTTTTTCATTCAAAGCGTAGAGTATATAAACCTACATGATGAAAAAATGGGTATGGAAGGGAAAACAAAAACAAGCTTAAGAATGGTAACTGTTAAAGTATCTGATGACTAATATATTTTCTGATTTCTATGGAACATGCGACAATAACTTTTGAATACTAACACTTCTGTTTATGCATAAACTCTCCAGAAGCTCTCCTATTTGGATCAGAGAGTACAAGAGCTAGATAAACAGCAGAAGCAAACTGAACAGCAACTGGAACAAAAAACAAGTATTATGCAGCAACAATTAAATGATATACAGGTGAATAATTTAATGCTTGTATGGCTTTTTTGAAGTATGTTTAATCTCAAAGGTTAGGCTGTCATTTCTACACAGTTGCCTCGTAACTATATACATACATACAGTGTATGTACTATTTTCTGTGTCTTGCTTGAACTAGCCTATGAGGTCCATAGCCTTGAGACAGCGTAAAGTACAAAGCAGAATTGATATTGGGGTCATTGAGAAGTCCTTTTCTTTCTTCATTTGCTACACTGGCTCAAATTGCTTGAGGGGCTTTAGAAATGCAATGGAGAAAATCAATAAAGGACGGAAAAGATTCTAGTATAATAGGAAGTGCCTGCTGATTGCATGTTTGCTCAGCAGATGGCATCTTTTTGTAAATGATGGCTTATATCTGCTATATCAGTTACTAAACTGTATAATCCACCAAAGGGAATTATTTAATTTCATATTATATACTTTATATAAACATGGCTATAAACATTAGAAGGAACAAGCATTTACTTTCTAAGATTCTGTTCATTTTTATTATTCTTTCATTTGCATATTGTATAAACTTAAGTTAGATATTACAGCATCAATGATGAGTCATGGCGATTAAAAAAAAAATTTTAAAAAAAGAAAAGCTTTTATGAGTCCGGTAATTTCTATTGAAAAACTCCGAGGCTTCCTATATATGACAGAATCTTAAATTAAGCATTGAGAAATTCATTGATTCACACAGATTTCTAAATTTGGCAGGGAGGACAGAGTTGATAAATCCCTTTCTGTTAAAGATTGTGCTCTACCAAACTGCAGGTTTACCAATAGATCTTAGAACATAAGGAAGTGACTGAAGAGTCAGAATACAGATAATCAGTAATTCTACAATGTTTTTCAGTGTATTTCTTTTCTATACTTTTTTAATGCTGCCTTTCCTAGTAAGTCTAAATAACTGTACCCATTAGTTATTTGAGCAATATTTGAGTTGCTGTTCTGGAAGAGTATTAGAGGAGCGTTCTGGGTAAGTGGAGTAAAACAACGTACGAAGCCTGTTTTATGAGATCTGTAGAGCTCTGAACTCATAACAATACTTGGATACCTTAAAAGTTGCATTCTTAGAGCCTGATACAGTTCCTTGATCATAGCAATTGAAGTTTTGTATAAGGGGGATTTATAAAATTTCTTATTTTTAACAATAACTGCCATTACTAGCTGTTCAGGGTCACACTATATGATTCTGTTAATCATGTTATATTGTTTTCAAGGAAAAGTTATTTAAAGTTATATTCAGAGGTTTTAGTGCTCTCCTGTGATTAATACATTGGCTTGTTTAAAGCTTGTCCAGTGTGTAGTTTAAATGACGTTATGGAAGAAGTGGCTATGATTCCATAATATTCTTAGTACAGGAGAGTCTCCAGCTTCCAACTGAGCAAACAATTCACCCAATCCTTCATAGTTTACCTATTTTAGGACAAGATGAGTTACACCTTGGAGGCTTCTGCATCTCACCATTGAATTTGAAGTGACTTAGTTTGGTCTGCTGACGTTCAAGAGTCTAAAAGCTAGGTACCTAGATACAAATTCTGCCCCATAATACACGTAGTCTTGTTCAGCAACTGAGGAGAATGAAGAATACTGTTCATGTATTGAACAGCTGAATGACCAAATGCCAAGGAACTCATTCAGCTTAGGCAGGATACTGGATTGTTATCAACAAATGGTCAGTCTATCGATATTTGGATCACAGAATGTAGAATATCTCACCGTTTTTGTTTGTTTGTTCTAAAACCGGATTGCAAATTCTCTGTCTTCTGTAATAGGTACCAGATTGCACTGACTCAATGACTATTATTCCATATGCTTGGAAGCCAACAGGTTTTATCTGCCTTGGTTTAAAAGGTCCTGAAAAAGTGCAGGAAGTCAAAGAGACAAAATTCTTCTTAAATGTCAGTTTTGACCTAACACAGCTCATATGTGAACCTGACTCTTTGGCAAAAAACATGTCATGGCTTCTTTGTGTACATATTTATGTCTGGCCCTGGTATATTAATCATCTCAGGTTTCGTTATTTGGAAAGTTTAAGGCCAGGGCAGGTCATACAGACATCCTTTATATCACGGGCTATCACATTTCTCCAAGTTCTTTTGGTACCAAGCTTAAAACTAATATGATTTTTCCTCAGAGGTTTGAGACTCTCTATGGGCGGTTTAGTTGCATAGGGATTTGCATTAATTACCATATCTTCATTTTCTTTCTAATGATTCTATGTTCCTGCAAGAAACCTGAAATTTCCCTCTAATCCCATACAGGTACTTCTACAAAATTCCGAGGCCTTAAAAATGTCATATTCTTGTGGTACCTTCCACACCTTCATATCTATGCTGACATCTGTTACGAAAGCTTTGATTCCTTGTGTTTTTACATCTACCTTTTAGGTATACCTCTAAGAAGCACTTCTTTCATAAGGAAAAGGATCATTACACTATGCATTAGGCTACTGCTTCAGAAAAATGGGGCAGTATCTAAAGAAGAAATTTTTTAAATACTAATCTTTATTTAAATACTGTGATGCATTCTTTACCTACTGAATTTTGAGGTCTTGAAATTTGGTATTTGTACACATGTGAACTTAAATTACATGTTTATATATAAGGATAATCAAAAGGCATTTTCCTCCCTCGTAATGTAACCCATTTACATAGCTGCTTACAGCCCGTTAGCGTGGGTTACAAAATCTAATGCAGCAAGACCACTTTAGAAGTATCACCCAAAGAGAAGACTCCCACCTGTTTATTACTATTGAACTGCTACAGTGCTTTATGTTTGCCTTGTTCATTGTGGGGAAGTTCAAGCTTTGTTTACCAGATACTGTTGCTCATGAAAGTAGAGTTTGCTTGTGTCATGAATCTTTACATTTTTGCTTGTGTCATGAATCTTTACGTTTTTTAGGTCCTGTGACTGTCAATCACTTTTGATATGAAAAAGACATTTCAATTTAATCTCTCTTCTGTAGAATAGGAAGTTTAGCTAAAATAATTTTTAATCTAAAGGTTTTCAGCGGGTTAACGTCAGCATCTCTTTGAGTTGTGTACTTGTAGCTGAGGGAAGTAGGCAGGATTTCAGGAGTCATTCTCAGTGCTTTAATCCTCCAGTATCTGGAGTACAGGACAACTACGTTATGCAAAACTTGGTATCTAAAGAGAACAACTCTCTGTTTAGGCAACTAAATGAAAAATGCCAATTTTCAGACATAATGAGTAAGACACATTCTCCCTGGAGAATGGCAACTAAAAATACTGGTTTTTCCTGAAAGTCAAGATTTTAGGTATCTGCCTAAAACAGTATTACATTTTGTAATGATCTAACAACAAAAGCTGCCAGTTAAGATGCTGACTCTTCATATGCTGAAATAAATAGGCCCAGACTTAGATCATATGCAAAAATTGTTACTTTTCACTTTAATAAAGTTAATTTCACTTAAATACTTTCACTTTAATAAAGTTAATTTCACTAAATACTTTCACTTTAATAAAGTTTTTGCTGTGCAAGCCAGTGCTTATTTGCAAAACTTCTATGTATGAGAGCAAAAATAAAAGAGGATATGTATTTTATGAAGGTGGTAGCCTACAAATATGCATACATCCATATACAACATAGGCAACTGCAAAAATACAAGTGCCATAATAAAATTTGTGGATATATGGTAGAAGAATTGTGCAACAAGTTGGAGAACTATAACTGGATATGCAAAGCCGTGCTCTTACAGAAATGCAATTCTTCCAACTACCCCCTCTGAAAGAAGTTCTTTTTCTTTGGGTATACAGTTTCATGAGTTGTTGCCCATAATTATGTGCTTAAAATACAGTATTTGGAAATCTAGACCTGCCTAATTTACATGCTGTGGTGTTTTTTTTTAATTCCCAGGAAAAAAATTCATTTGTTTCCAGTGAAATTGCTGAAAACTCTCACACTATGGAAAATTTAACAAATGAACTTAAAGAATTAAATGAATTATGGAACATTAAGCAAATAGAGATGGAAAATACAGAAAAATCTTTAGTTGACTTGCGGTAAGACCTATTCTATGAATTTTAAAAGATGGTTTATTACTTTTACTAACGTAATTTAGTAATTCTACTTTATTACTATTACTAAAGATACTTTTATTATTTTACAATATTATTTCTAGGAAATATAATGCACTTTTCATCAATAATTTGGGAGTGTTTTTGTCTGATCACTGCTTGTAGTTTTAACACATCTATAGAAGTTATTCATGATAAATTGTCTGCCTACCAAATTGCATTTCGGGCATCAGAATTACTTTTGGAAATCTGATAATATTCGTGGTCAGTTGCATCCTTAATTAATGGAGGATTCCGCACACTTAGTGTTTTCTGTGGTTTAAGAAGTGTGCACCTACACTTACCGTGACTGATGAGTCCTGAAAATAGTCTCAAAGTGCTCTATCCAACTGACAATGCAGGCTGCCTTCTAGGCCATGCAAGCCTTGGAGGGCCGTATATGCTGATTGCACAGCAAGCATTCTTTTCAAGGATAAAGGTGAACCTGCTGTGCAATGTCAAAAGAGAAATCAGCTTGGACTGTTGAAAGACTAAATAGTGAAAAAGTGATCCTTGCTCGTTATACTACAGCTCCCTTTCTGTGATCTCTCTCATGTACTGTCAGTGATCTTTGAGATCTTTGAGAGATTATTCCATGAAATTTTTGACTGGGGAAAAAAAATATTTTTCTGTGTAAATTTTTTAGCTGAATATGTGGGACTGGGTGTGTTTTTTTCCAACTCTTGATTCAAACAGAATGATTCAGAGGGACCCAATGTGCAGTGGAACTTACCGAACTTCAAGAATGGAAGGCATCTTTCCGTGACTGAAAATCTTGTTTCCCACAGCTCTTTAGCCAGTAGTCAGTAGTTTCATGTCAGTGACATTATATTCAGACTCAGTCAAGAAAGGGATAATACCAACACAAAGTGGGCACTGAAAGTTCATTACAGCAATTCATTGTTTCTATATATCTAAGTCCATCTCTCTTTCAAAGAGGAATTTTCTTGCAAATTCTCCAACTTCTAGACCTGAAATAGATAGTAATGAAAACTTTGCATTTTTCTTGATAACCCACTTTTAGACATTCCATCTAATAGAAAGAACTGTACAGCCAAAAAAACGTCCAAAAATACCCCTTTGACTTTCAAATTATGCATCCCAATAGCTATTTTGTCATTCTCTGAACACAGAAGATACGGCACATGGGAATTTCTCTATCATGTGACTTGCTGAAAACTGACTGCATGCTTATGCCTTCTGGTTGTCAGAGAACTCAGCCACTCTGTGCTTGAGGGGCAAAGGAGTTTTGCCCCTCAAAAAAAAAAAAAAAAGGTTTTGGTTGTTGGCATTTTTTCATTGCTTACTGCTTCTCATTAATGAAGATTACTGGTGATAATATTCAGAAAAAAAATTTTCTTTCAGGCTAACGTACTTTCTTCTATTAATGTTTCCAATAATCTGACATATCACAGGACATTTCATCAATCTATCTTAAGAAAGTCTGCTCTAGCCATTTCCTGTTATATTTTATGTTATACATATAGTTCAATATCCAATGGACTTAACTATTTGAACTGATCTTTCTTCTTTTCATAAAAGTGCTGATACCTGCATGACTTGGTAGATAAACTGGGAATAAAGGATTAACTGTTTTTACTTTCACTCTCAGCTATTATTTCCATTTTTCTGACAAGTCATCAGGATAATTCTAGCCTGATCTAGTGGAGAAACTTGAGGTAAAGGAGTCCCTACTTCCGCTTTCAGTCTTCACTGTTTATAGGTACTACCTAGCATCTTTCTCTGAATAACACCTTCTTAACTTATTGCTTACCATTAATGCAATAAAAAGACTAAATAATAGCTACTAGAGTGAAACAGAAACATTGACACATTATCAAAATAACAGTAATTTGAAATAAATACTTTTTTCCACCATAAAATTGACTGCAAAACTGAAGTCTCCTGCAAAATTTAGCCTAACCTGCCAACCAAGGGAAAATTATATGCCACAGGTATCCCACCTAGAAACCATCTTATATCAATAACTTTTCAAAAATTTCTTTTGCACTTTTGGAAGACATAAAGACATGTCTTCATATCTGAAGTTAAGAATGACCATGAAATATATTCATTCTTTTTTTTTTATCTCAGTGGACTTTGGTGCTAATTAAATTAGAAGGAAGATGAGCAAATCCCGTGAACTTAAGGTTTGTGTGAGGAGCATCCTTGCTTGTATTGAAGACCCTACCATTTATATGCATCAGTTCCCATTTGGTGCACTTACCTCCAGCAAGAAGGAAATAAGGGCAGGAAGCAAGTTAAGGGGATGTACTGGAGATTAGGAAGGCTGGAAGGGTGTTTCAGTGAAAAGGAACTCTAGGTAATTTCTGATGGATCCCTTAGCCCCTCTTTAGAGAGATTTTTGTAGTCACTGATTCAGAGGAGGCCTTAGATGCTTTAATTTTCTGCAAAGTGGGTTGTTTTTCTCAGAAGAGACTGTGAGGAGGATGTTGTGACCTCCAGAATTTAGAACTAAATTCCAAAACTCCTAAATACATCTGTTCTGTCAAGTATCAGCTAAGCAATAAGAAGGTAGCAGCTTATTATTGGTCTCAGCTGTTCCTATGTTAGCAGAATAAATGGCTCCTGAGGGGTCAGCATAATCTTTACATGACAGATTTTTCCCTTTCTCAGACTGTTTTAAAATTAAAAAATATTTTCTTTTAGTGTTAAAATAACATTGATTTACACAAGAAAGCCTTAAAATTATAAACAGTAGCCTTAAGCTTGTCTCTTGAGTTTCCTTTTTTGTGAGCGCATTGTGGTACAGTCATTACTATGCAGCTAACTGTTACATTACTTACAAGGCTCTAGTTTAGGTTATCTTGCAGAAAATCAGTAAGAAATACTTTTTTTTCTTTTTTTCTGTTTTTCTTACGCTTTTGTCTAAAAGTAACAGAAATACAGACCCTAAGAAAACAGAATATTAATACCAAGTGAAAACCTCTGAAAATTGCTTAACGTTACATATTTCATATGTACAGGTTAAAGAAACCATACTAGGTATGGACAGAGACAGAAATGAAATATTACACAGATGGTGGGAAGCTCCCACTTTCAGTCCCAATAAATAGTAAAGCAGTGGTTACCCAATATGGCACTGGTCATGGTCTCATTCTGTGTCTCAGAATATCATTATTTGAGCAGATACTTTACATGTGGGAGTGAACCAGTCCATTGTCTAGGAAGTTGTTTTAAAAATGCAAGCTGTTTTTTAAAATGGTGAGAGTTATGTGTCTCAATAGACTCATTGGATATGGATTGGTAGGCAGAGCGTCTTTAAGTGGTCTAAACATTCATGATAACTCTTTGTTGTTTTTTTTTAAAGGGTATCATTATTTGCGAGAATACACTATTTTAGCTATTATAAAATCCAACATTAAACCTGTAAGTAAAGACTAAAAAACAGTATAGCAGAGTATCTTGATTACTTCATTGAATTTCTTTTCTTTCAAAGGAAAAATTTAAGCGGTGTGAAGTTTAAGCAGCAAAATGTTCAGATGGTATTTAATCATCTCCAAGATGAGCTAGCAGAACATGAGAAAAGGTTAAAGCGGGAAGAAAAAACATATGGAGAATTACTACAGATTAGAAAGAAAAACCTGAAAGATTTGGAAGTGAGTATTATCAGAGCTGGGTTTCTTTATGTGAGAAGTGAAACATTTATTTGGTTAGTTCGGGCTCTTTTTAGGTCTAAAAAGGATACCAGTTTAATCAAATGTTTGAAATAAGTAGTATCTTCTTGTCCATATGCAAGTATTTCTAATTAAATAAATTGCTATTTTTCTGTAGTTGACTTCTTTATTTCTGTGAATAAAGAAGTAATTCTAGGAAAATTATAAAATTGTTCATTTGCTTTGGCACTTAATTTTTCATTAATGCTTAGTGCTGTGATATACTTTCTCTTCCCTGTTTTCTTTTGCTTTGATTTGTGGATACCTCTGGGAAAGAAAAGATAAGACATCATTTCTGCTAACATGAAAATTTTTTTCTCCTATTCACCAAGTGCTCAGTAACAAATATATCTCAGATAATTTTGACTAATATCAGCATCAATATGTTTCCATTCCTTTTTAATCACTTAAGTACAAGAGTAGTGCTCAATGCATGGAATCTTCTAGTGCAGCAGTCAAACTTTGGTCTTTTGGATAAAGCCATTTCTGAGCTGTTTGCTACTCCTTAACAAGACCCTCATCCGGATTTTAGATGCTGTGGTTGGTACCAGGCAGACAGGAGCCAGAGTTTTTGTAGATGTAATTGAGGAATCAGCGCTATCTAAAATAGAAGTATAAAATATATAGGGGCAATAACCACAAAATCATCAGAGAAATCAGATGCGAGTACAATTCTCTAAGTTCTTTTCTATATTATTTTCTTATTTAAACATTTTCCTAAGAAAATGGATAATAACCTAATTCTTTATGTGTAATTTTCTTTGTTTTTACATGAAAATGATGACATTAAAATGTTTCTCCTTTGAGGAAACATTCCCCAATTAACATGTTTGCAATTGTAGCTGTATTAGAAATAATTAAAATATTCACTTTTGATCTTGTGTTCTTTACCTTTATGCCCATCATGTACATTTCTCAGTTAGTTTAGAATAGTTTAGATAAAGCAAGCTACTCAATTACATTTTCCTTAGTATTCACTTTTCCTTCCTATTTCTAATTAATGGGTTTATCTGTTTTCACAAAGTCTGTACTGATCAGGATGTGAAAGAAAGGGAAACAGCAACAAGAACATGTTTTTTAAAGAGGTTGCTACTTTCTTACTTTTTACAGGGATACTGGTCACTTCAAAATACCATATTTGGGTCCTTTATTGTGTTAAATTAATTCTGAGGTCAAAGATACTTGCTAGTATGTTGACTTGTTAATCATCACCTTAACTTCAAAAATCACTGTAAGGATAGTTTGGTGAGATGCCTTTCTTACCTCCTGCTCTAGGACATCAAGTTTTGTTTTTCCTAATGTGTCCTGTTTTATCCTGTCTCATCTTTTCTCCCATCTCCTTTACATGCTGAATTATGGGTATTGCATGAAGTACAGAGCTCTTAACAGTATTTCGTTATTAAATTAATGTTGGAGTAATGAGATTATGCCAAGCTTTTGGTGGCTAAATGTAAGTAGAAATCTTATGCTACGTGCTTGAGAGCCTGTTTTAGTTTTTACTGGAACACATTGCTCTCTGTGATCACATCTCTCCATTTAGGCCTACAGCTGGAATGCAGGCACACAACGTCACCCTGTGAATATTTACCGTGTTATTACCTAGTCATTTTTATGTCAGTCTTCATTATTTTTATGGAAAATACAGATAAAAACACTTATTCACATATATAAAATCCCAAACTCCACTGATCCATTTGAAAATGTTTTAAAAAATTAAGAAATAAAAAGTAGAATATGTCCTAAATGTTTATATTACATCAGAAAGGTCTCTCTTTCTCTGCCTCCTCACACCAAGTTCATTTACTCTCTTTTTCTGACTAGTCAGGAAGGAATAAACTGGAGGTAATAGCACTGGCAAAGCCAAATATTCCTTACGGACAATCAAAACATTTCAGCAGGGCCTTCATTTTACTACCCAACAGAAATGGGCAGAAGGCCTAGTTCTTGTGGGTGGAGGAAGTTTTTGAGGGCATTGGACCTAGGATTTACAGGCTCCTCAAGGAGGCTAGCTGTGATTTGTGGAAGTTGGGCCATGGCTTTTAGGATGACCCATGTGGCTCCCTGGAAAAGTCACTTGGACAGCTTTCAGCAGTTTTTCCTGACAGTAAAAAGTCAAATCATCTACCTTGCTTCAGTATCGAATGATAAAGATAAATTTTCTCCTTTAACCAGGGCTGAATGAAAAAGCATTTCAATTCTGATTTTGGATTGAACAATTTCTATAAAGTCCTAACTTCAGGTAATATGGTACAATGATTATGAGGCTTTGTCACCCAGGGTCCGGAGATGAAAGCTGGTTTACTGAAGTAGTAGTGGAGCATATGTGTCAGACCAGTTTTCACAGGCTTTGCGTCTCTGGGTCTGAAGCTGGGTGAGACCATTCAATCCCCAACTGATACATAATGCAATAGGAATAGACTAAGCATATTTTTAAGGTGAGAGATGAGTTGCTGAAAAAAATATTCCTCACAGGATTAACCCCCATGGGGAGAAAACAATAAAAAAGGAATGCCCTTACTTCTGGGGTACAGAGTACAAGAGACGGTTCAAAAGGTTCTGATTTAGGGTTTCTAGAAACTGTAGTGAGACATACTGAATGAGAACTGCCTACCTTGGTAGCTGAAACAATTAGAATACTTTGTTCCAAGTGTCATGAAGTACAAAAACTAAAAGGGGTTGTTTCATATATAGGCTGTGAATACATATGGTAAGGTGAAAACAAAACCTCAAACAACTCAGCATAAGTTGTAGCTTTTAGTTTGGGAGAAGTGCTGTTAGATGCTTTGCTTGATTGATTCAGGGCCAGATCTGAACAGGAAAACAAGCTCTTGACCCTGAAAATTAATGCATAGTTCTTCCTACTTAAGGAGAAATGCAGATGTTTAAGTCAATAAAAAAAGTTAGAGGCGCACAGCTAGCAGTACAGTTTGGGGGTTAGAATTAATAATCATCCTCATTATCTTATTTTTAAGATGGACGGGTATGAGCCATTACACCTTATTCAGAAGAGAATGATGCAGCAATAAATGGAAAGGTTGAAGAGTGAGATTGAAAAACCCAGCTTGAGATCTACAGAAAGGTCCAGTAAAGTGTCCTTTTTGTGGTGACTTGTAGATTTTTGTGAGGGTGAATAAAAGTCAGTAAGTGAGGAAAAGAGGAAGGAAAGCCTTTTTGCTAAGGAAAAATGGTTTGAATGGCTTGACAGGAAGGGGATAGACAGTAACATCTTTATTAGAGTAAGGGGTCCCTCTCTCCTGGAAGCTGGATGGAACTATTAAACCCATAAAGGAGATTAAACAATCCCTTATCAAGAGATAAACTGGACAGAAACTAGATGAGAAATTCAGTGAGAAAACTAGGGTCCCTTGAAGGGTCATGAAGGGATCATGAAAGGAAATGGAGTTGAAGAATGGCCCTCATTGTGGGAGAATCTGCATGAGAAATGAGCGGCCTCAGCACAGATCCAGACAGAAAAAGAAATTTTGCGGGGAGACTCTTGCGGTCTATTCATGATCAGGACTGAATAGGAAAAGAAGCTGAAGAACCTCTGTGCCTGTTTCTTGCAGGAATACACATCATGTATGATTTGGCTGGGGAGCTGAGTCATAGTTTTTGCAGACCTTCTAGATTCTGTGTTCTCACAGGAGAAAGGACTGCCAGGTCTTAAGACTATGCCACGTGAATGTAAGAAAAGTCACAGCTAAATAAAAGATGTGACTTTTGTTTTACTGACATGCATGCTACTAAATGTGGCAAAATTTACATGTGTAATAGGCATGTTTTATCACTGTGCTATTTGTAACTACTCTCATAGCATCTCATTACCTTATGTTCTACAGAGACAGTACAGTCCCCAAACTATCTTATTGCCATTTGGTTCAGTGCTGATATGTGCTGTATTAAACACACAGATAAGAATTATTTGACATAACAATTCATAATGAGTATTGGATCACATTCAGAATGATTATGTTGTGCCTTGTTTTCTTAACCTCAAAACAAGCCTGCTTGCTCTATTTTCTGCTGCTAATGTGATTATTGCACTTTCAATTAAAGTAACTGTAAAAAAGACTACTGTGGTTTTTGAAGATGGAGCAAGACATTTTGAATGACCATGTGAAAATTGGTCCTTATTAGTGTCTTGTATTGGACACATGGACATATATTTCTGAAGTGCAGATGTGTAAATCTTTAAATTCAGACATCTATGTATACAGGCTTGTACTTTTGATAAACCCATTAAATACTGTTATCTGAAGCATTAATGGATATATTGATACTTTGACTCTCTTTTTGTTTTGAAAGAGTAGCAATATCCTAACTTCCTAACATTATTAATTAACATTAGTCTTCTGCTAAAAACTCCTTACCCAATAATTTTTCTAGATTTTCTATTAACTTATTTGACTGTTGCATGATACTGGAAAAGAAGATGGTAATAAATCAGTATTTCTTTAGCATTGTACCTTAAAATTGCACCAAGTTCAGCAATGTTTCATGTAAAATTGAATAAGAATTTCTCAGATATACAAAAGGGCATTTGGAAATTCCTTTAAAGGAATGACAATATTGTCTCCTTATCACAATGCAGAAAGTTTAAAAGGGGGGGAATATACTTTTTAAAAAAAATTTACTTTAAATTTTATAGATACTAAAATAAGTTTGGAATCAATTATTATTTACAAAATGTTTAATCTGCAAGTGTTTGATCAGAATGATTTTACCTTAACTTAAATGTTTTTTCATTTTTAAACAAATCAGCATGTTCCTATGAGCACTTTCTTTTTTATAGAAAAGCATTTTCCATCTAGTGAATGATATATCAGAAAATCCATGACCGGTTGTAACAGCTAGTCATGATATGTTTTTTCATCAGATATTGAGAGTATTGCTAATGACATAATCTAAAAAATGGCGTATTTCAGAAGGGATTGTTATAGAAATATGATAATATACTGCTGAAAGCTGAATTAAGAAATAGGGAAAAACAAAGTTAGATTCAGGGGGCTGTTTATCATCATGGTATTAGGTAAAATCCACTGGGTGTCTTTTATCATTTACTATTCATCTATTTAGGTTATCTTTTTTTCTAGTCATTCTTTTCAGTCTTGCTGCACTAATACCTTCAGAGCAGTTTCTATCTCTTACTTTCAGAAAATACTGTTAATCAATATTGGTGTTACCGAAGAGCTTTGTTACAGAATATCCATGTACACACAAGAGTTACATTTGAAGATATATGACAAAAGAGGATTTTTTTTAAAAGCTAGAGAGCCGTTGCTCCCTTTAGGCTATTTCTTGTGTGTGCCGGGTAAGGATAACAAATAGTCTGGCTATAAAATTGTCTTTAATTAGTTGACTCAGTGGCTTCCAACAGTGTGCTATGCTGGTGTGTGGGACTCCCATGTTACAAGATAGACTTTTGAAGCTTACTCCATGCTCCTGGGTAGTCTTAGCATATCAACTTACATGCTGTCCTGTGGGAAGTGCTGGCAGTATTACCCAAATAACCATCCCACTGATTTTATTGGCTCATAGGGAAGTCATATACCTTCCCTTCTGAGGAATAAGCATAGCTAGAGGTTGGGTGCCATGACAGTAATAATACTCTGAGTGAAAATCAAAGGGATGTAAAAGTGGAAGGTTAATAGAAATTTTAAAGGATAGTTTTATGTTTCTTCATTGAAAAACAAGCCATATACATAATACTTAAAAGCAAATTAACCCTCGCTTTATTTTAAAAAGCATCAATGAGAGCTATTATAATGGTCTAAAAATTATTTTTTAAAAATTAAAACACTTATTAATCATTCTTTCTACAAACACAAAGGCTCTTTCTAAGATTGCAAACCACATTTCATTATAATTCCTTCACTTATAATGTTCCAAAAATAATTTGATTTTTGCCAAGTCTGCAGTTCAAATTTGGAAGAAATTCTTTTCTGCATTTTCTATTATGGATGTAGGAATTAAAAAGAAGTTTCCTACAGTGTTTTCACGTAATCTAAAATCTAGTGCAAGTCTGAAACATGCGTATTGAAAAATCACGATTAATGCCTGAAAGTGCAACTGCATGGAATAGTAGGAGGGTGTGTGTAGGCTTGGGAGCTGAAGAATTCAGTGAGAAATTTCAGAAACAGGACATTACATTTAGTTAATATACAGTTTCCAGTCCTAGAATTCTTTTTACATCTTTCCTTATGTCTTCTTTTTCCCCATAATGACACAAATTTCAAAATATGGTGTAATAGGTGCTAGGTAGTATTTCTTTTAGAATGTCTTAAGTGTCTGTGCTGCTTTGTTTTTTTTTAAGATGAAGTAAGCATTTTTACTTTTATGGCCATAAGTTCCTAAAATGACTT